>NW_017308418.1:0-4410 GCF_000935625.1 Nanorana parkeri | reverse complement strand
ACTGTATACAGACTCTGATGTTATAACGTCCCATTAAAATGGATTTCTGATGTTCTTCTGTCTTGGACTGAGGTCCATCTCTGCCCTCTTCTGCCGACAGAAATACTTATTGTCGGCGAGGAAGACGTCTTTGTTTTATGAATGATTGGCACACAACAGCCACAGTGAAAATAAACCTCCACATAACGGGGGAGGGGCACAGCCTAACACACTTCCCTATATGGTGGAAGGGGCCCAGTAAACATGACCGCACCTTGCCTCAAGCGTTATATGATAAAACACATGCTCAGCATCCCCGCTGGACACAGAGTCATGCAGACTTTAGCTGTTCAATCTGCTGATCAGTTGCTTGATTATATGCTAATGAGGTGGTAAACAAGGAACTGATCAGCAGTTTGCACAGCCAATCAGGAGCAATTGTGTCTAAAGGGATGCCGGGGATGTGCTTTTGTTTTTTTAATGCAGCGCAGTGACTGATACCAGCCCTGAAGATCACACCCACACATGATGAAGAACAAAACTGACCGATGGCAGAGAAAGCTAATGGCTGCGGGAGGGGGGGAAGGCAGAGGTGTAGGGAGGGGGGAGGGGCAGGGAGGCGGTTGCCCCAGCTTGGGTCTCAGGGCCTGGGTTCAAGTTGGAAGCCGCTGCTTTCTCCTCCCCATTGTGTCTCCCTCGATCCCCGCTGTTCTCTCCCAACTGTATCGGCAGAAGCAGTGGGGATTGGAGGGGACACAGAGCCGAACCAGCTGCCGGCGCCCAGTGGGGAGGAGAGAGCGGTGATGGGAGGAGAAGATGCCGAATGGGGCTGTCAGGATGGAGGGCGGAGCTGTGTGGGGCCGAGCGCAGATGTGTAATATTTGCCGATCCTTCTGTGTACTGAGCAATCACCGGGGTGATCAGTACTGACCCACTGTTAGTAAGCTTACTATGTCCCCAGTTATGAATGAACAGGAAGTGCTACGCATCACTTCCTGATCATTCATGACTGGGGGGACATAGTAATGGACAGAGCACTCAGTACAGAGGCTTCCTGTCCATTCATAGCTGTGTGGAGTACTATCCGTCCTCAGGTTGTGAATGAACAGGAAGCCTCTGTACTGTTTCTCTTGCTCACCCGGCATGGATGGGGAATCTTCTCCCGCCAGCTATTGCAGCACGAAGGTGTGAATATCCGGTCACTGCGGCTGAATGTTTCACCCATTTCCTTTTTTACCTGTATCGGGCCCATAGGGCCACCCATGCCTTGTATGGCCAGCTACAGTCTATGAAACATCTTCTTGAAGTATTTCCCCTTTGCTGTCTATTCCAGGTCTGTACTCCTGTCCATGTTATTACTACCCCGTCCGCTCCGGCTCTTCTGGCCGGGCCTCCTTCGTCATCGGCGTGGATCTGCGCAGTGGGCCCTCACCTCCAGAACATTGGATCAAGCGTGGCACCGCTCTGCTGATGAGTCTGGACAGTTAGAGGACCAGAAGTATATCCGCTCGTCTATAGGCCATCACACCCTTGGATGCGGCCTATCACCGATGTGCCATCTTCCCCGGCATCCAATCTCTACCGATGTTCATCCTTCATGGGAACCAATCACAGCTCGGCTTATGCAAGACTAAGCTGACCATACGCTATACCAGGAGTAGCCAAACTCCGGCCCTCCAGCTGTGGTGGAACTACAAATCCCATGAGGCATTGCAAGATTCTCACAGACATGACCCCCCCAGAGACAGATGCATGATGGGATTTGTTATTCCACCACGGCTGGAGGGCCGGAGTTTGGCTACCCCTGGTCTATACCATCCGATGGAACAATCATCCCTACATCTACAACTGACTATGGAGTGCGGGGGGCCGGCCTGATTTTATGTGAATTGAATGGATTGTTTTGGTTTCTACAATCAGATTGTATAGTGTGTGGCCAGAAATAAGGAATCTTCACTCCTATGGCTGAACGCAGGCACATATGACTGACACAGATTACTGCAGCTATGTCATCATTAATACATCCCTAAAGGTGTTTGTGACTGGATTTGACCTCTTTCAGGTCCCTGTACACCAGAGCTCAGAGACAGGGAGGTAAAAGCAGCACATAGAGCCAATCAGCTACAGTGCAAGGAGCACGCTGATAGGAGAAAAGAGCAGAGCGACAGAGAGATGAGCTCATCAGTCTGCTGCTTCTCTTTTTACTATCCAGTCACAGGCGGGGGGAGGGACAAGACCTGTAAGTGTTACCGATCTGTAGTACAGAAAAATCAGGTCTCCTGTCTGTGCCTGCCTGACAGGGCTGTGCTGTGTGGCAGAGCTGTATAAATCTCGAGACTGGATGGACAGAAATACAAATCCTTTGGTGGGTAACGTGACTCCCTTGTCTGTATCTGATCTCAGTGCTGAGCTGTTTGCCTGGAGTGCAGCTAGAAGTATAATTCTTCAGTTTTACCTTTCTATGAGATTTTCCGCTTTAGGAGTTCAGCTCATGTCGGGGGTCAGAGGTCACCTGACATTCGCTGCCTGTGAACTGTCTCCCAGCCCCTGAGTGTGCAGCGGTATGGTCATCAATGGCAGCACGAGATCCCCTGCGGCCGGATTACGTCATCCAAGTGCCTCTTTATATTATTTTTATATTTAAAGTCATAAATCTTCCTTTTCTAACGCAATACATTTCTTCAACGTTTCTGTCAAATAAATTGTTTTGTGTCTGATCAGAGGCCAAGAAAATTCTACATTTCATATAAAAACTAGAGGTGCACCTTTAAAAACAAAACCGAAATAAATAAAAAATATCGGGCCGAAACTAAAAAAAAACATTTTTCTAACTTTTTTCACATTTTTTAAATATTTTATTTTTATTAAATATTTTTATTTTGTACTCTACTTTTAGGGGCTTCGGGGAAATATTAGGCATCTAAACAGACCCCTGATGCTTCCCTTTTAACGTAAAAAAAGACATTGGGGACACAGAGTCCTCAGACACACAGAGTCCTCCATTTCTTTTTCTGCAGTCCCAGTTTTCAATGAACAGGAATCCTCTATACTGAGTGTTCCTGTTCCTTCATAACATGAGGACAGAGTATGTTTACTATAACCACAATCATGAATGAACAGGAAGTGATGTAGATCACTTCCCATTCATTCATAATTGAGGATCTAGTAACCATAATCTGTCCTCAATTATGTTCAAACTCTCAGCGATCACTGATCACCGACTGCTTGTACCCGCTCTCCATCCTGGATCAGCTGTCACAGGAGGCTGAGCGAGCGGTGCAAGGAGGAGAGCTCAGCCTCCTGTGACAGCGCTGTCTCCGCCCACTCCACCGTTCTCCACCCTGGATCGGCTGTCACAGGAGGCTGAGCCGGTACGGGAGGAGAGCTCAGCCTCCTATGACAGCGCGGGCTGTCTCCGCCCACATTGCTCTCCTCTGATCTGTGATAGGAGGCTGAGCGGGGAGGAGAGGAGAGACGCCGGCCGCTCAAAGCGCTCTCCTCCCGCAGCGCTCGGCCGGCTGTCACTTTCTCTCCTCCCCGCTGGACACAGAGCAGCGCCCAGCGGGGAGGAGAGAAAGAACGGATGCGCCGATGTATCGGCAGGAAAATTGCACTTTTCGGCCGATGTGTTTCGGCACCCGATATATCGGTGCATCCCTAATAAAAAGCTCTATTGGTATTTACATCATACAGTCATAATAAGTGGTATATACAGAATATAACATGAGTGTGTGTCTGGTCCAATAGAGGAGGTGGAAGCAGTGCTGGATCAGTGATCTGTATATAAGGTGACAGTGGAGGAGGTATGGAGAGGAGGTGACACTCGTACACACTCCATGCAATCTTTACTTTCTACCGCGCAAGATTCGGAATGCACAATATACAACTCCACCTTCCATGAGCTCCAGTCAGTGACTTTGTCTAGACTGAAATGATGTCATCAGTCTGCTGCAGACAGGAGGAAGCATTTCCCCAGTCTCCCCTTCCCCCAGTGATCAGTCTGCTGCAGGCAGGAGGAAGCATTTCAGTGGATCTTGGGAGAAGTTATGCAAATATTGAAATGCCTTGATGGGTGGGTGTCAGTCTGCTGAAATGGGCGTTACTAAGCAGGCTGTATTTGCATAGGTAACGCCCACAAGTGATGTTGAGCCTCCATGATTGAAAGAACTGAAATCCAATTGAAGAAAGGGGTGGAGCCAGGGACAATCTACAAGCGGGTGTTTCAACACACATGTTATGAAGGCGTGCTTCACTGTGGGCTGTGCAGGGTCTGTGTTGGGCTGTGCAGGTTGTATGGTGGGCTGTGCAGGGTCTATGGTGGGCTGTGCAGGTTGTATGGTGGGCTGTGCAGGGTCTGTGATGGGCTGTGCAGGTTGTATGGTGAGCTGTACAGGTTGTATGGTGGGCTGTGCAGGTTGTATGGTGGGCTGT
>NW_017308417.1:178442-203329 GCF_000935625.1 Nanorana parkeri | reverse complement strand
AACTGTTTTTTGACAATGGTATGGCTGCCCTGTATTGTTTCTCCATTATTCGTATGACAATGGGGTGGTGTTATGGGGAAACAATCACGCCTCGACTGGTCAAGGCTTATTCACCATTGACTGAGGGCAATTCATGATACAACGCTGCCACCTAGAGGTGGGGAAGTAAAATACATCATATTTCGCTCTCATACAGGTTTTGAGGGGCAACACCCACAAGTGGGATACCATTTTCTCTGAATAAAAGCCAGCAGCCCAAAGGTGAGGGAGGACTTCAGAAGACGCAAGAGTGAACTCATCATGGAACTCTTAAACAAAGCACTTAGACGCCAGAGACTTCAAAGAGAAGCCATTTTCCTGCAAATGCTTAATTGCTAATAAGTCCTGTTCTTTATGGAATATGCAGCCTCTAAGCTAAGTACTATTTTAGTGTTTCCTCTCTTAGAAACCATTGCATGTACTAGAAGGATAGTGTAGTGGGTGCATGTAATTGTTTGTAGCAGCCTGTATGTATGTTTTTTGTTTATTTTTGCTTTTCCTGTAACTAAGTTTGTATGTATATATGTATGTATGTATGTTTTGTTTGTATATTTTTGCCAAGAAAGGTACTTTAAATGCTACTGGATGAGTTTCCTTGAGC
The DNA here is from genome assembly GCF_000935625.1 of Nanorana parkeri. Classification (NCBI taxonomy): domain Eukaryota; kingdom Metazoa; phylum Chordata; class Amphibia; order Anura; family Dicroglossidae; genus Nanorana; species Nanorana parkeri. Next base: position 202,689 of record NW_017308417.1, on the reverse strand, counting down.
TTTACTGCAAGAACAGACAACAGAAATAGAAATTAAAGTTTTGCCAAGCTTTACATTTGGGCTCATCTTTGGGATAAGCTTTACATCTTTGGGATAAGCTTTACATCTTTGGGATTTGTAGTCCAGATCAAAACAGGTGGGGACTTCAACCTTGACTTAGAGCCCAGTATAGATTTGTCCACGGGACGCTCAGCCCTCTCGTTTGCCAGACTCCATAGGGTTAGGAGACAGCTCTCTTACCTCCACCTGGTTGACATTTAGAATGTCCTACACCCTCCATCTCGGAACTACACCCACTTCTCTGCACCCCACCACTCCTATAGCAGGATAGACTACTTCTTCATCTCTCATCCCTTATTGGACTGGGTTCCTTCCTGCGACATAGGCCCCATGATTTGGTCCGATCATGCAGCCGTCAGGCTGTCCCTGCAAGTCCCTCTGGCCCCTACTCGGGAACAGACATTGCGACTGAATGAATCCTTGCTTTCCGACCTGTGATGTGCCTCTGCACTGCTAGAGGGAATTACCCAGTTTCTTGATGTAAATGCTTCTGATCCCACTCCTCTCCCTCTGCAGTGGGAGACGCAGAAAGCGGGGAGGGAATACTGATCCAACAGGGATCCAGATTCCAAAGGGAACTGTCTACACAGATTCGGGAAGCCATCCTGTACCTCACAGACTTGGAGACTCAGTAGAAGAGCTCACCCTCATCAGAGCTCCTACTACTCGCCTCTCAAGCTTGCATGAAATTGCTGAGCCTTCTTGACTTATCGACGCGCACATACCAAGCTAAACCGGCGACCAGGACTCGTAATAAATGTGGGAGAGCCCTTGCTACGACGCTACACCCGAGAGCCGCTCACATATACATCCCTTATATTCGTTCCTCGACAGGTGTCCTTGTGAACTCTCCTTCAGAGATTTGGGGTGTGTTGGCAGAGTTCTACACCTCGCTATATATTCTACCAGGATCGGATACTCAGTCCTCCAGCCGTGACGCTCGGGTGTCGACTTACGCCCATGACACTGCCCTCCCTGTATTGGCAGACCCTGATGCTGAGGCATTGGAGTCACCCTTCACCATAGAGGAGTTCTTTGCGGCCCTTAAATCCACACCTACAGGCAAGAGCCACTGCCCTGATAGCTTCACAGTGAAATTTTACAAGCAGTTCAGGGACTCGCTCACCCCCTTCATGCTTTGGGTCTTTCACTCTGTGTCCCAAGGTGCATCATTCCTGTGACAAGCGTTAGAAACCCACATTTCTCTGATACCTAAGCCATACAAGGATCGCTCTCTCTGCACAAAGTATAGGCCAATCTCTTTGATCAATGTTGATGTGAAACTGTTTGCCAAAAGGATTGCTAACCGGCTGAAGCCTCTCTCTGCGATGATGCACCCTGACCAGGTGGGGTTTGTTCAAGGTCGCAAGGCCTGGGATAACATTATTAGGACCTTGCTCCTGATGCACTATGCCCAAATGTCCAACACCCCTCTATGCCTCCTGTCAGTGGAAGTGTTTGATCGTCCAGACTGGACTTTGCTCAAGCACACGTTGTTACAGCTGGGTATACGTTCCCGTATGCCGAGTAACATATTGCCCCTCTACTTGCACCCATCGGCCCGGGTTCGTGTCAACGGCTCACGCTCCCCTGGCTTTCGGATCTCTAAGGGCACCTGGCAGGGCTGTCCGCTCTCCCTTCTCCTTTACGTGCTCCTACCATGGAACATCTGGCAGATGCCTTCTGGCAGATTTCTGCCTTCCAGTGCTTGCTTGTGGGTTCCCATAAATCTAATCTTGCGTTGTTCGTAGATGATCTATTGTTCTACGTCACTCAGCCTCATATTGCCATGCCCACTATCCTACAGGAATTCGAGTGGTTTGGAGCTATGAGCCGCTTCTGGGTTAACATCTCTAAAACTGAGAATCTCAATGTCTCTTTGGGGGTGGAAGACCTCAACCTCCTCGATAGTAACTACTCTTTCTGTCTATGCTCCACCTCCTTGAGATACTTGGGAATCTAACTCCGCAGGAACCCTACTGATCTCTATTCCCTGAACTTTCGCCCCCTGCTTGAGGGAGTGTCCCGAGACCTGGCTTCTTACGACCGTAAATTCCTGTCTTGGCTGGGCCGGATTAATGTGATCAAAATGGACATTGTCCCTAGGTTTTTGTATCTATTCCAGACATTACCCATTGCCTTCCCTACCGTCTACCTGAGGCACATTCAACAGGCCTTCACAATATTTGTGTGGGGATCCTCTTGTCCCCGGCTCAACTATAAAACGCTAGCCCTGCCGAAGCGCATAGGAGGTGCCAGCGCGCTGGACATCTTCCTCTATTATGCCTCGGTGGTGTTGGTCCGCATAGTAGACTGGTTCCACCGAGCCGGAGACAAACAATGGGTCTGGAGGAATCACTTGGCGCTGATCTGCTGGCTTTACCCTGGATACGGCCTAGATCAAGGCCCACATCCACCACTTTTCCTCTTTTGACTTCTCACACTTTTGAAGTTATGGGATCATTATGTCACTTACCTAGACCCGATGACTCCTCTTTTCAGCAACCTGGCTTTTCCTCCAGCGTTGTCCGGGTCCTTGCTGGGCCGCTGGGATAGAACTTCACTTTGTTGCATGATCTCAGCTCCGACAGCTCAGCCCATGGGGTCAGCTGTTCACGTCGGTCGGCCCATGGAACCTGGATGGCAGACCCTACCGCTTTCGACTCCCTCCTCGTCCCCGACACACTGTTTCCCTTATTTACTCCATCCTCTCTACCACGTCCTCCCCAGTCTACCAGCCTACACCTCTGTGTGGGAATGGGGGCTTCCGTGACGGAGGCTGAATGGGAGCGGTTGTTTGCACTTACCCATTCCCTCTCTATTGCCAGTAAAGCCCATGAAAAAAACATGAGAATCCTTCACCGCATTTACCCAGCTACTTCTGACTCCTGGCGCTGTAACGACTCCCTGGATTACATGACGCATATATGGTGGAGCTGTCCCATGATTCAGGAGTTCTGGAAGGGAGTGTTAGGGATCTACTTAAGAGTGACGGGCACTACTGTTGCTAACGACCCTAAGATACTGCTGCTTTCGATGATTCCTGGGGCCCTGAAGTCGGCGAAAAGGGGCCTCCTGCGACACTTTCTCACGGCTGCTAGGACTGTCATCCCACACCATTGGCACACACCGGTGGTCCCCACCCTGGTTGAGTGGGCAGTGGAGCTGGACCGCATAGCTGACCTAGAAGGCCTTTTGGCTGAGGAGCGTGAGACTGGCAATGCATATGTGCACACCTGGTCTGTCTGGCACACCTTTAGGGAATCGGCTGGCTTTACTGAGGCTATTTCCTCCTGATTTACTGGCCTACTGACCTAGATGGATCCCATGGCAGGGGACGGGTTTTCTTCTTTTGTATTTTCCTGTCTGTGCTTCTACTCCTTTTTTCCTTTGGCCCTTCTGCTTCCCTCTTCTTTCTGTTCTCTCACTTATCTGTACCTTTCCTCCCTCTGGGGGTTCTACCCTGGTTATCCTTTTCTTCCTGTCCGAATCCATACCCTATGTCGAGCTCAACGCTAGCCCCCCTACACGAGATGAGTTGATGTGATGGGTCCACATCAGCTACCTTTCATACATACCCTTGAAACTCTTGAGAGGAGGCGACCTGTGACTTATGGCTTAATAGCAGGCCTGTTATATGTTTCTAATGAAAATTGTCTTCCCAGCCTGGACACCGCACAATGTTAACTATGTGACATATGCTCTGAATACGCATTCGCAATTGAAGCTGGCGGTAAAGCTATTGTTACCTACTGTATCCCGTTAGGGATAGCCTTTTCCTTCCTCCTTTTTATTGTCACTTTTTTGTGTTTATTACCTCAATTTGTGATTGTATTCTTTGATTTGTATTGAAAATCTCAAATAAACTCAGATTGAACTAAAACCAATAAAACCTTCTAGATGGATTAGGATGGGACCAAGATTGCTTTTTGATCACTGAGGATGTGAGTTTTATATACGATCATTCAATCATATAGGGATTAGCGGCTGTCAAATGGCTTCTACAGGGAGAACTCTTGATGAACTGTAAAAATAATTTATTTTGGAGACCCTTAAGTTTGGCCTAGGCAAAAATTATTTTTGGTATGGCGATACATATTAGACAAATAACAGGGGTTGCAATAGGGAGCCAAGTTTGCCCCCAGTGTTGCAAATATCACTACTAACCATGCCCAAAAGGAAGCCACACAATATTAGAGCCGGACTAATTCCTAATATCCCACTTTCCCAGTCTCAAGCGCTGACAGAATCCATAAGAACTAATTGATAGCCATGGTCTCCAGGAACGCTAAGACGCAGGCCGGGACACCATTCCCACTCTTTCTGTTCATCACTGGTAACCATGCCCACAAAGAACGCCACACATTAAAGGAGTTGTATAAATTTCTACACCCCCACTTAATCATGCAAAAATCAATAAACAGGCATATATTGAAATAATATCTTAAAATCCGTAAAATCTAATGTATATAGAATATGTCTCCAACTTTGAATATATAACTAAATGTATCTAAAAACATAACATCTTCCATATCATTAACACTAATAAATAATCAATATAAGAAATACTATATGTCCAAATTACAAATAAAACAGTTTAATCGAAATCAATATTTCAACCTTTAGGAACCAAAGTACCAAATGTTTCTTCTTTAGCCAGTTCCCTTCTCCAATTTCAAATTTACCTTATTTGGTTTCTTAAAACGGTACATTTTCTCAGTTCAACCTCTTCCGGGCCGCAATACGTCTATATACGGCGGCCCGCAGAAGTGATTAAAACAAGAACTTGGTGTCATTTTTAACAGCCAGTGATGGCTGTTAATGTACAGGCAATCCGGTGTCTATACACCTGCCGGATCTTTTGTACCATGTTAAAAAGATTAAATAACAATAAAAAAATGCAAAAAATGTTTGCCAAGTCCCTGGCCCCCCACGTGCATGCACATACACTCTCAAACACACGTTGGTGTGCCTACGTGTGAAAACGACAATTGCGCCACACGTTACATATCGCCGTGAACGTCAGAGGGAGAGCAATCATTCTTGAGCCATTAATCACTGTTGGCACTAAATTGATGAGCAGTAAAACCAGTAAAAATTGCAACTAGCAATCATTTTATTGTACAGGGCCTCATTGTTTGGGGGTTTGCAGTGTTTTTCCAGCCAAAAATTTATATTTTATCATGTGTGCGCAAATAGTAAGAAAATGCTCCGGACAGCAAGTGGTAAACATTAGATATGTTTTCTATTGTGAATAAAATATGGGTTTATGAAATTTGCAAATCTTTGTACTCTGTTTTTATGTAGATTTTACACGGTGTCCCAACTTTTTTGGAATTGGGGTTGTAAAAGGTGTTTATCCAACACAAGGGCCAAGAAATGTACGAATATGGCAAGATATTTCTGTGGGTGTCGAAGTGGGGGATAACAAGGAGCATGAAGATTCAGATTTTAGAAAGAATAGATAATCCACCTAGAAGAGGAGACCGGTCCTGTTTGTTGTCAAAACAAAGAGGTGTATTGTATTTTCAAACTAGAAACCTGTATCAATAAAGGCTTACATTTCGAGTAAGACTGTACGTATTATTTGGAATAAATCACCTGCCCCCTAGGCCCCATCCACTCACAACTACTCCGATCACCCTCTAGCTCTATCCTACACCCCCATCCTCTGGAACTCCTTACCCATTCTGTCCACCTAACTCCTACGCTGCCCACCTTTAGGCGATCCTTAAAAACCCATCTCTTCAGGGAAGCCTATCTCATCTCAACATAACTGCCTTTTACATCCTCCAATAACTCAATCCAAACAACTATTACTTTTTGTATCACTTGCCCCTCCTACTAGATTGTAAGCTCTCACGAGCATGGCCCTCCCAACCCTATTGTTCTGAAATTGTATTGTAAATTGTATTGCAACTGTACTGTCTCCACTATTTTGTAAAGCGTTGAGCAAATTGTTTGCGCTATATAAATCCTAAATAATAATAATAAATATAACTGCAAGCACCAATAAAGGTGGCCAAGCAGTAGAGCCGGTTATAGCACATGAGAAGATATTGTAGTTAGAAAAATAGCAGGACATGATTTCATGAATTATAAATATTTTTTTGAAATTGAAAATGGCCGCCGACCTTGTTGACCTCTGGAAGCCATATTGTATTTGGCAGTTATGATGTTGAGTTATTATATGTATAACATGTTTAACATACTTCAATAGTGATAGAAATGCACATTTATGCAATTTGATGCAATGTTAAAAGTGATTGGCTTGTGGCGGCCATATTGATTTTGGGATCGGGCCTGGTTTTACAACCGTGGTAGAAGAGGTAGCCCTGGGCATATGTGCAAAGTTTTGAGTTATTCGGATGAATGGTTTCAGAATTTAAGTTGTTTGCAGAATATGGCACAATCCAAAAGGGCTGCCAAAACATGCGGTCACATGACACATGACTCGGCATAATCTCACCTATTAATTTGTATATCTGTAGCCTTAGCGGTTATGAAAAAACAGATGTTTGAAAACTGTCAGAAATAGGTTTATTTAAACATAGATGGCCGCCAGAGCACGTGACCTATTACCTTTATATTACCAAACATTAAACACAACACAGTTCTCTACCATTGTTCCAAATTTTATGAGTTTTTACATAACGGTGTGGCAATAATTAGCATTTGAAAAAAAGAGCATCAAAATAATAGGAACATTTGTTGAATTTGGCACAATTCAATGTGGCTGCCGAACCATGTCGTCAATTGACTTGTAATTATCAGTTGTGAGTGCAGATCCCAGTATAACTGTACATAGCAATTTGTACATCTGTACCTGTAATAGTTCCTGAGAAACAGATGTTTGAATATGTTGCTGAATATAATCACCTGAAACAAGATGGCTGCCAGTCAATATGACCTATGACCTTTATGATGCAAAAAATTAGGCATAGCATACAGCTCTACCATTGGGCCAAGTTGCATCAATTCATGAGTAACAGTGTGCTTATTACAGGCCATAATAATAATAACAACACTATCTAAATACCATTGGCTTGCAGCGGCCATATTGATTTTGGGATCGGGCCAGTTTCTACAACCGTGGTAGAAGAGGTCGCCCTGGACATATGTGCAAATTTTTGAATAATTCTGATGTATGGTTTCAGAGTTTAAGTTGTTGACAGAATATTGCACAATTCAAAATGGCTGCCAAACCATGTGACAAATAGAGCTATAATGAGCACATGTGGCAACAGAGCAAAGCATACGCTCACACAGCAAGTTGTACATCTGTGGCTTTAGCGGTTCTGGAGATGCAGGTTTCTAAATAGTTCACAAAAATTGTCACAAAAACCAAGATGGCTGCCACATCATGTGACCTATGACCTTTATATTATAATAAGCTCTGCAGAGCACAGGGCTGTACCACTGTGCAAAGTTTCATGAGTTTTTGACTTACAGAGCACTTGTTACAGGCATTTGAAAAAAGCGGCGGTATAATAATAATAATAATAAAAAATATAGCTGCAAGCAGCAATAAAGGTGGCCAAGCAGTAGAGCCGGTCATAGCACATGAGAAGATATTGTAGTTAGAGAGATAAAAAAAAACAGGACATGATTTCATGAATTATAAAAATAATCAAATTCAAAATGTCTGCCGACCTTGGTGACCTATGGAAGCCATATTGTATTTGGCAGTTATGATGTTGAGTTTTTATATGTATAACAAGTTTAACATATTTCACTAGTGATATAAATGCACATTTATGCAATTGGATGTAATGTCAAAAAGTGATTGGCTTGTGGCGGCCATATTGATTTTGGGATCGGGCCTGGTTCTACAACCGTGGTAGTAGAGGTCGCCCTGGATATATGTGGAAAGTTTTGTGTTATTCTAATCAATGGTTTCAGAGTTTAAGTTGTTTACAGATTTTTGCACAATGCAAAATGGCTGCCAAACCATGCGGTCACATGACTTGTAATACACATAGACGACTGTGGAGCTAAATATATCCACACATATTAACAGGGCTTGAAAAACACAGACGAGCGGACGGTGGAGCCCGACGAGCAGCTTCCCGGCCGGCCGCTGTAATTACACGGCTTAACACAGTCAAGTGATCGAACGTCTCTATCCCCTTCAGTCGGCGGGGGGGGGCGGCCCATTCTTCGGGACGCAGAAGCGATCTGGCGACAGTAAAGCCGACAGTCGGCTCTAAGTTTAAACAGAGTCCCGGCGGCAAAAGTCACCGGGAGTCTGTTTAAACAGCCCCGATGCTGGCGACGTACACTGTACATCGTCAGTCACGAAGGGGTTAAAGACGCTCGATCATACGCAGATATGCGTCGGGTGCGCCTACATGCGAAAACGACGATTGTGCCTATTGTGCCGCACATGTCACATATCGTGGCAAACGTCGGAGTGGGAGCAATAATTTTAGAGCCATTAATCAGTGATAACACTAAACCGATGAGCAGTAAAAGCATTTTAATAGTCGCCTATGGGCGTTTTTTGCGATTTTGCGGGCGCACACAATTTTAAGGCTTGACATGTTTGGTGTCTATTTACCGACGACGTGACCCCGACTTTTATGTTTTACTAAAAATGTGGGTAAGAATAAATGTTTTATAACATAACGTAGGGAAACTTTTTTTTTTTTTACATTTATGGTACTTTTTTCATTATATAGTAAAAAATAAAATAACCCCCCATGGGGTCACAAAATAAAGCTCTATCTGTCCCCCAAAAATGTTAATATAAATTGCAAGGCTATAGTCCGGTCATGCTGACTGGTGAAATTTTTGACTGACTGGTAAGACACCGTCAAATTTTTCAAGCCCTGCATATTAATTTGTATATCTGTAGCCTTAGCGGTTATGAAAAAACAGATGTTTGAAAATGGTCAAAAATAGGTTTGCTTAAACCAAGATGGCCACCAGAGCACATGACCTATGACCTTTATGTTTCCAAGGTTTAAACACTGCACGGTCCTCTACCATTGTTCCAAATTTCATGAGTTTTTACATAACGGTGTGGCAATAATTAGCATTTGAAAAAAAGAGCATCAAAATAATAGAAATATTTGTCGAATTTGACACAATGACACAATTCAACATGGCCGCCGAACCATGTGGCCAATTGACATGTAATGTTCAGTTATGAATGCAGATCATACGATGACTATACACAGCAATTTGTAGATCTGTAGCTTTATCAGTTTCTGAGAAACGGATTTTTGAATATTTAACTGAATATAATCACCAAAAACAAGATGGCTGCCAGTCAATGTGACCTATGACCTTTATGTTGCACAAGTTTAAGCATACCATAGAGCTCTACCATTGGGCCAAGTTGCATCAGTTTGTGAGTAACAGTGCGCTTACAACAGGCTTTTGAAAAAAAAGGCCATAAGAATAATACCACTATCTAAACACCATTGGCTTGCAGCGGCCATTTTGATTGTGTGATCGGGCCTATTTCTACAACCGTGGCAGAAGAGGTCTCCCTGGACATATGTGAAAAGTTTGGAGTTATTCTGATAAATGGTTTCAGAGCATAAGTTGTTGACAGAATATTGCACAATCCAAAATGGCTGCCAAACCATGTGACCAATAGAGCTATAATGAACACCATGTGGCAACAGAGCAAAGCATAATCTCACAGAGCAAGTTGTACATCTGTAGCTTTAGCGGTTCTGGAGATGCAGGTTTCTGAATAGTTCACAAAAATCATCACAAAAACCAAGATGGCTGCCACATCATGTGACCTATGACCTTTATATTATAATAAGCTCTGCAGAGCAAAGGGTTGTACCATTGTGCAAAGTTTCATGAGTTTTTGACTTACAGAGCACTTGTTACAGGCATTTGAAAAAAGCGGCGGAAAAATAATAAATATAACTGCAAGCAGAAATTCAAAATGGCCGCCGACTTTGTTGACCTTTGGTACCCATAATGTATTTGGAAGTCATAATTTTGAGTTTTCATATGAATAACAAGCTTAACATACTGCACTAGTGATATAAATGCACGTTTATGCAATTTGATGCAATTTTAAAATTTGATTTACTTGTGGCGGCCATATTGATTTTGGGATCGGCCAGTTTCTACAACCGTGGTAGAAGAGGTAGCCGTGGACATATGTGCAAAGTTTTGGGTTATTATGATAAATGGTTTCAGAGTTTAAGTTGTTTGCCGAATATTGCACCATCCAAAATGGCTGCCAAACCATGTGGTCACATGACTTGCAACATATATGATTGCAGAACTCAGCTTATCCGCACCTAGAAATCTGTATATCTGTAGCCTTATCAGTTATGACAAAACAGATGTTTGAAAACTGTCAGAAATAGGTTTACTTAAACCAAGATGGCTGCCAGAGCATGTGACCTATGACCTTTATATTGCCAAAGATTAAACACAACACAGTTCTCTACCATTATGAAAAAACTCATCAAATTTGGCACAATGGTGTGGCAATAATTAGCATTTTTTTTTTTCAAATTATTTATAGGCAACAAGGGTGGGGTAAATTGCAAGGAAATTCACGCGAAGGCCACATGGTCTCGCAAAATGTTAAAACAACAGACAGTGAGACTTATAATACGAACATGGTAACATATTGTACTATCAGGTCTGACAACCACATTTGTCCCCGCCCTTAAGGCATTTTTTAGGTGAATCAACGTAAAACCAACACTAAAGTCGAGGTGAGTGGTCAGGCCTAGCTCCACAATATGGGCGGCCAAGCCCCCCACGATCACCCCCAAACAGCACATAAAAGACTGACAGAGACAAAGACTGACACACTGAACGAAAGCAGAACAAAACACAAGAAGAAGGGGAAGTAGAGTGTAGTATGAAGTCCCGCGCCCTGGCGGCCCCTGGTCGTCTCAACTCCCCGGTGTGCCTACGCCCACTCCGGAATGGGTGGCATAGTTGGGTAGTGCCTCAATCTCCGGCATCCACCCCACACACCGCTGCGAAAGCTGCCGAGCCCCTGAACATTACCCAGGTAGCCACATATCTGGACTGCGACTCCCGTAAACTGGCGGTTAAATCCTCCATCAGTCTAATCTCCTCCACCTGCCGCACCCACATGCCCATAGAAGGAGGGCGGGTTTGTCACCACAAAACTGGTATGCATGTTCTGGCTGCGTTCAGCAGGTGGATCAGCGAGCGTTTATAAGCTTTGCCGGTGAGTGGTGCCAGGTGGAGATGACAGACCGACGGCGTGTACATGTCCTGTGATATCTGTTATTGCAGAGGCAATGCCAGCCCAAAATGGCCAAACCTTCGGGCAATCCCAGAAGACATGTAGCAGGGAGCCCTCTTCGGACTCGCAACGCCAGCACATCGGGGACACTGCTGGGTACATGACATGGAGGGCCGCGGGCACCCTGTACCCGGCTTCCTGGTACTTGTTGGAAACTGAAGATTTAAGGGCAAAGTATAGCATGGTGTCCACCTGAGCGGGGGTGAGAGCCAGATCCAGGTCCGAGGCCCACTGTCGAATGCAGTACGGGGGGGGTCTGGTCAGGGGGGTCACGCAGACCATTCATCAAGTATGCCAGGGAGTGTCTGAGCGGCTCTACCCGCTGACACCGCCTCAAACTCCGTCAGCGGCCGTTTAGGGCCAGGCACCTCCGAGAACGAGCATAAGAAATGCCGCAGCTGTAGTGCACACCACAAACGCATGGGGGGATCTGTAGTGCCCTGGATCTGTGCTACCTGTTTCCACTGACCCGTCTCCTGGAAGTGACATACTCGGGTGTTGCCTGTGGAAGTCAGGGCTCTTGCTAGTGGACCAGGCACCCCGGGAGGGAAACTGGGGTTCCCCACCACCGGCGTCAGGGGGGATGTGGGGGGAGTGAAACCCGGGGAGAGGAGTGTCTTTGCTACCGCTCCGATCGTGGCACGAACCATCGGGTTCGACCACGAGGTCAGCGGCAGTGCCGGAGCTATCCAAGGTATGCCCCACAGGGGCAATTGGCATCCCTCTTGTTCCAACGCCAACCGCAGTTTCAGGTCACCATGACGACATCAATCCAGCACCACCGACAGGTGGGCAGCTTTATAGTACAGCCAGGGGTCGGGGAAACCCAGACCCCCTGTTTCCTTTTTTCTGGAAAGGATCTGGTGGCGCAAGCGAGCCTGCTTATTCGCCCACAGAAACTTCAAGAAGCTAGATCTCATCTGCTTAAAGAACACGTACAGTAACGGGCAACGTCTGAAAGAGGTAGAGCAACCTGGGTAGTATGGTCATCTTCAGGATGCTATTTCTACCCATCCATGTAAACGTGGGGCGGTCCCAATTCTGTAAGTCCTGCTCAATGCGTTTCTGTGTGGGTGGAAAATTTAAGGAGTACGTCTGGCGAACGTCAGCAGGGATAGCCACCCCCAGGTATTTGATATGTGCAGATGCCCATCGAAACGGCAAGGCCGCCTGAAGAGCACGTACCCTGGCGTCAGGGAGAGAGATATTCAGCGCCTCCGATTTACTTAAGTTCAACTTGAAGTTTGCTAGGCGGCCGTACACCTCCAGCTCCCGCATAACGTTTGGCAACGTTATCTCGGGGCGTGAGACATAGAGCCACATATCATCCGCGTAGGCCGCGACTTTGTGATGCCCAGATGGCACCTCCAGGCCCTGAACGTCCGGTGAAGCCTGTATCCTCCTGAGGAGCGGCTCCAGAGTGAAGATAAATATAATAGGCGACAACGGGCATCCCTGGCGTGTATCATTCGTGATAGAGAACGGTTCCGAGAGGACTCCGTTTACCCTAACCATTGCCGTGGGCTCAGTGTAGAAAGCTGTGATCCAGCACCTCATGTTCCTTCCCAGACCCGCGTGTGAGAGCGTCTCCCTCAAGAACGACCAATCGACTCTGTCAAAAGCCTCCTCCGCGTCCAAAGACAGCAGGAGAAGAGGCTGTGACAGGGAACGAGCTAGGTGTATCACATTGAGGGTCCTTATGGTGTTGTCTCTGGCCTCACGGTCAGGGACAAAGCCCACTTGGTTGCGGCCTATAAGGTCTGGCAGAAGAGGCAGCAAACGAGAGGCCAGGATGCGGGTGAAAATTTTGAGGTCCACATTCAGCAAAGATATGGGCCTGTAAATGGCACACTGCAGAGGGTCTTTCCCCTCTTTTGGGATGACCGTGACATGAGCTCTCAGAGAGTCACGAGGCATGGGTCTGTCCTCCTAGGATGGCGTTGAAGGCAGAGAGGAAACGAGCTCCCAACTGCTCTCGATAGTGCTTGTAGTACGGGAGGGTTTGCCCATCCGGGCCAAGGGCCTTACCTGGCTTCATGTCAAGTAAAGCGCGATCAAATTTGGCTTGGGATAATAAGGCCTCTAACGCCTGACTATCGGACTCGGAAAGATGTGGCGCACCTAAGCAGGCCAGGTAGTCCCTGATTTCTGACACCCTCGCCTCTTGAGCAGGGGGGTTGGGCGTAGCTCGTAAGTTGTAGGTCGCAGGGCGTTAGCAAGAATCCGACCGGCCTTGTTCCCATATTCATAGAACGAGCGGCGGGATCTGGCCAATTGGGCTTTCACTCTGTCCATCAGGAGCTCATGAAGTTCGGCTCTCATTCTCACCAGGGATGCCAACGTGTCAGTATCTAACGCTGCCTTGTGGCGCAGTTCTAGGTCTCGAAGTTGTGCATACAGGGTGTCCACTCTTTGCTGTCGTGCACGCTTGCGTCTGTCTCCCAGTTTGATAAGGGTACCCCTGATAACACATGTGTGTGCTTCCCACAAAGTCAGGGGGTCCTGTGTCGGGGAGCTATTTTCCTGGAAGTCAGAGGCAATGGCAGGGTCCTGCAGCACGGATTCATTAAGGCGCCAGGAGAGCGGAGGTCTATGCTTGCCCCCAACAGTCAAGCTTATATGAATGGGAGAGTGATCCGACAAGGTCGAGGTACCAATTGAGACCTCTGTAACAAGGGGGAGGGTCGCTTGTTGCACCAAAAAGAAGTCAATCCTAGAATACGATTGATGAGGGGCCGAATAGTGTGTGTAATCCCTACCCGTAGGGTCATTAATGCGCCAGGGGTCAATCAACTGTAAGTCATACATGGAGCGCTTGATGCATCTCCTCTGGGCATGCGTGATCTGGGATAATCCCCTAGACAAATCCATGGATGGGTCGAGCACCAGGTTAAAATCTCCTCCCATTACCCATAGCCCCTCAGCAAAGGACAGCATGCGGGACCACACAGATTCTAAAAAAGCCAGCTGCCCTGAGTTGGGGGCATAGATCGCAGCGAAGGTCACCGTCTGCCCATGTAACGCCCCCCTTGACCAGCAACAGCCGTCCCTCTGGGTCAGCATAGTGGTCAGCATAAGTCCAGGACAGGGATCTGGCCAGCACCACGCTCACCCCTCTAGATTTTGAGTCAGGGGAGGGGGCATGGTAAGAAGTCGTGCATCTGTGGTTCCCCAGTTTCGGGTTACGCCCCACCATGAAATGGGTCTCCTGTATGAAGGCCACCTGGGTTCTAGAGCGCCACAGCTCTTCCAGTAGGCCCGACCTCTTTTCAGGGACTCGGAGGCCACGAACATTAAAGGAGGTGACACGCACCTCAGGCATGATCGGCCTCTCCAACTATCGGCAAGCCTGCAGTCCACTGCACCAGAGACCACCAGGCAAAAATCGGGACACACACACGAGACAGACACCAAAGCAAAAGGGACACAGGGAGAAGAGTAGAGGGGGGATCTAGCACAGACAAAGACCACTCGAAGGTGGTGAAGGTCCTTCCTGATCTTCGAGTGGGAACACAACACAAAACACGACACGGGTGTTCCCGTGGATTATCTCCAACACGGAGAGGAAACACCCCACACTTGGGGGAAGAGGCTGAACACAGCAGTATGTGTGTGTTGTAGTTATCTCAATTAGAGCTATAAATAATTATTAAAACTAAGAGATCATTTGAAATCAATGTTTATGAATGTTTGTATAAATGTACTTTTATGGAAACAAAAGAATACAAATATATTAAACTAAAAAAAAGTAATGTTCAGTTGTGAATGCAGATCATTTCATGACTATATACAGCAATTTGTAGATCTGTAGCTTTATCAGTTTCTGAGAAACAGATGTTTGAATATGTTGCTGAATATCGTCACCTAAAACAAGATGGCTGCCAGGAGATGTGACCTATGATCAGGGCTTGAAAAATTTTACGGTGTCTCACCAGTCAGTAAAAAATGTCACCAGTCAGCATGACCGGACTATAGCCTTGCAATTTATGTTAACATTTTTTGGGGAGAGATAGAGCTTTCTTTTGCTGGTATATAATCACCACGGTGGGGGGGCGTAGAATTTTTTTTTTTTTTACTATATAATGAAAAAAGTACCGTAAATGTAAAAAAAAAAATGTTTCCCTACGTTATATTATAAAACATTTATTCTTACCCATATATTTGGTAAGACATAAAAGACGGGGTCACGTCGGGTAAATAGACACCAAACATTTGACATTTGACAAAGGCTTGACGCCTTAAAAATCGCAAAAAACACCCGTAGGCGACGCTTAAACCGCTTTTACTGCTCATTAGTTTAGTGTTATCAGTGATTAATGGCTCTAAAATTATTGCTCTCACTCCGATGTTTGCGGCGATATGTAACATGTGCGGCACAATAGGCGCAATCGCCGTTTTCGCACGAAGGCGCACGCAACGCATATGTGCGTGTGTATCTGGGGGGACGGGAACTTAAAAACAATTGTTTTATTTTTTTATGCTTTATTTTTTTAATGATTCTTTTATTTTTGTATTACTTTTTTTTGCACACAACTTTATTGCTATTACATGGGGGATAAGAAGGCCCCTATGTGATAGACAATTTACATGACAGGTCCGCTTTATGGAGACATCAGGGGTCTCCAAGACCCCTAATGTCACATAGGGACCCCCCAGAGAAGCTGATGAAGCAGAGATCTGCTTCATCAGCTTCTGTAGCTGGAGTGTGACATTGAATGCAGGAAGTGATGTAATGTACATCACTTCCTGCATTCGGGGACTGAGGGGAGTTCAAAGAGAGATCGTATACTGAACTCCCTTTGAACTCCTGTCAGAGAGCCGTGCCGGTCCCAGCCGCATCGGGCACAGCGGATCTCGGGACCGGCAACAGCAGTGACAGCTGCTAAGACAAGTGATCGAGCGTCTCTAGAGACGCCCGATCGCTAGAATGTAAAGCTCCCGCCCGGCCGTGTAATTACAAAGGCTGGCCAGGAAGCTGCTCGTCGTGTTCCACCATCCTCTCGTCACAGACAAGTGGACGAGTGGATTTTTCAAGCTCTGCCTATGACCTTTATGATGCAAAAGATTAGGCATAGCATAGAGCTCTAAGTTGCATGAGGTTATGAGTAACTGTGTGCTTATTATAGGCTTTTGAAAAATAGGCCATAACAATAATAACACTATCTAAATATAATTGGCTTGCAGCGGCCATATTGATTTTGGGATCGGGCCAGTTTCTACAACCGTGGTAGAAGAGGTCGCACTGGACATATGTGCAAAGATGTGAATAATTCTGGTCAATGGTTTCAGAGTTTAAGTTGTTTGCAGAATATTGCAAAATCCAACATGGCTGCCAAACCATGTGACCAATAGAGCTATAATGAACCCATGAGATAACAGAGCAAAGCATAAGCTCACATAGCAAGTTGTACATCTGTAGCGGTTCTGGATAAGCAGGTTTTTTTATATTTGCAAAAATTGTCGCAAAAACCAAGATGGCTGCCACATCCTATGACCTTTATATTGTAATAAGCTCTGCAGAGAATAGGGCTCTACCATTGTGCGAAGTTTCATGAGTTTTTGACAAACAGAGCACTTGTTACAGGCATTTGAAAGCAGCCTCAGAATAATAATAATCTTAACAGATACAATAGGTGTCCTTGCAACTGCGTTGCTTGGCCACCTAATAATCTTAAAAAAACAATAGGGGTCTAGAAACTTCATTGCTTGGCCACCTAATAATAATGCATACACATATAGAGTCCCTTAAACAAATCCAAATTTATGAAAACTCAGAGCAAACACAAGAGATCTAAATACAGAAAGTTACAAATAAAAACATGTGTACATAGCGATTAGAACCCTTGTGCCACAGTGGAGATTTACAGGAGCACTTTGCACAATGGTAGAGGACTGTGCTGTGTTTAAACCTTGGAAACATAAAGGTCATAGGTCGCATGCTCTGGCGGCCATCTTGGTTTACCTATTTCTGACAATATTCAAACATCTGTTTTTTCATAACCGCTAAGGCTACAGATATACAAATTAATATGTGAGGATATCCTGAGCTTCTGCAATATGTATTACAAGTCATGTGACCACATGGTTTGGCAGCCATTTTGGATGGTGAAATATTCTGCAAACAACTTAAACTCTAAAACCATTTATCAGAATAACTCAAAACTTTGCACATATGTCCACAGCCATATGACCAAGGTTGTAAAACCAGGCACGATCCCCAAATCAGTATGGCCGCCACAAGCCAATCACTTTTTGACATAAATGTGTATTTATATCACTAGTGAAGTATGTTAAACTTGTTATACATATGATAACTCAACATCATAACTGCCAAATACAATATGGCATCCATAGGTAACCAAGGTTGGCGGCCATTTTGAAATTGATTTTTTTTAAATAATTCATAAAATCATGTCCTTTTTTTTATTTCTCTAACTACAATATCTTCTCATGCGCTATGACCGGCTCTACTGCTTGGCCACCTTTATTGCTGCTTGCAGCTATATTTATTATTATTATTCCGCCGCTTTTTTCAAATGCCTGTAACAAGTGCTCTGTAGGTCAAAAACTCATGAAACTTTGCACAGTGGTACAGCCCTGTGCTCTGCAGAGCTTATTATAATATAAAGGTCATAAGTCACATGATGTGGCAGCCATCTTGGTTTTTGTGAAGATTTTTGTGAACTATTCAGAAACCTGCATCTCCAGAACCGCTAAAGCCACAGATGTACAACTTGTAAAAGAAATAGAATTCTGCACTCCTGGAGCTAACTAGATTATAATTGATCCTTAAGCAAGTGGATGAACCACCTTATTAGTAGATACAAAGTAGAAACACAGCGCTAAAGGTTGACCAACCTATATAATTAAATAATCAGTGGTTGAATAGGTTCTTATTGTGGTGGATTGGGTGTTCTCAAGTGAGTGGTTTGTGAAAAGAACTGTGTCTTCAAACAGCCCTAAGGAACGATAATTGTTAATAAAGTGTATAAAGAGGAAATAGGTGTGTGAATACGTAAACAAACATCAATCCCCCAAAAAATAATATAGTATGAAACAATTATAACAAAAAATTGAGAAATAGTGAAAGTGATCATAACAACCTTATATAGCAGCTAGATGACAGCTAATATAAAGCTGTGCATTTGGTACATCTAGAACCGCAATGTTATACAGATCGGGTGATAGAGATACATCCTAATAAATAAAAATAAGCGATAAAGAAATCGATGCAAATATATAGGAAAAATACTGTAGTAAAAAACAATATGTGAAAGTGGACGAATATAGTTGTAGGTCAATAGATTAGATCAGAAATCAGGAATCGTATGTTGGCAATATCGGCTTCTTAAAAGATATAAGCATTAAATAGTGACAGAAACCGTAGTAGATTTTGTTGCAATATCAACTTCTTACAGGGTATGAGCGATAAATGTAGCAAAAATAGAAAACAGCAAAGTGGCAATCCGCAGTCTGTAACTGTTTCAAATATGTTTCTGAGTAACAGACATGAAAATAATGTCAATGAAGGTAGCAGTGGTCTAATATGCGGTGTTGTAAAAGAGAAAGGGAGACAAACAGACGAACTTTTTAGACCCCAAACTCTTTGATCCAGCGGCCCGCTAAGAAATGGGTACTCACCAGAATGTGGTGAGAAAAACAGACTTCTCAGGTTAGAGACGGTTTCGGTCCGCGGTCCTATGACGCTTTAGACGATGTTCATTCAGCACTGGAACCAGGCTAGAAGATAGATTGATCTTTGCGGTGCTAGGGCTATCTTTCAGACCCAGAGGCACTGTTTTCTTGATCGTGGTACCAACGGTCCTTCACTCAGAGTTCCATATACATTTTTAGGGTTTATAAGAAGAAAGAGCCCTCATAGTGTAGTAAGTAAAAGCAGTATAATTTATTAAAAAGTATTAACTTACATATAAAGCATAAAAAATCCGGCCGTCACAGCAGCTCAGGAACAACATAAAACACAACATTTTTAAGAAGTTGATATTGCAACGAAATCTACTACGGTTTCTGTCACTATTTAATGCTTATATCTTTTAAGAAGCCGATATTGCCAACATACGATTCCTGATTTCTGATCTAATCTATTGACCTACAACTATATTCGTCCACTTTCACATATTGTTTTTTACTACAGTATTTTTCCTATATATTTGCATCGATTTCTTTATTGCTTATTTTTATTTATTAGGATGTATCTCTATCACCCGATCTGTATAACATTGCGGTTCTAGATGTACCAAATGCACAGCTTTATATTAGCTGTCATCTAGCTGCTATATAAGGTCGTTATGATCACTTTCACTATTTCTCAATTTTTTGTTATTGTTTCATACTATATAATTTTTTTGGGGATTGATGTTTGTTTACGTATTCACACACCTATTTCCTCTTTATACGCTTTATTACCAATTATCGTTCCTTAGGGCTGTGTGAAGACGCAGTTCTTTTCACCACTCACTTGAGAACACCCAATCCACCACAATAAGAACCTATTCAACCACTGATTATTTAATTTTACAGGTTGGTCAACCTTTAGCACTGTGTTTCTACTTTTTATCCAGATGTACAACTTGCTCTGGGAGCTTATGCTTTGCTCTGTTGCCACATGTGCTCATTAGAGCTCTATTGGTCACATGGTTTGGCAGCCATTTTGGATTGTGCAATATTCTGTCAATAACTTAAACTCTGAAACCATTTATCAGAATAACTCAAAACTTTGCACATATGTCCAGACTGACCTCTTCTACCACGGTTGTAGAAATAGGCCCGATCCCACAATCAAAATGGCCGCTGCAAGCCAATGGTATTTAGATGGTGTTATTATTGTTATGGCTTTTTTTTCAAAAGCCTGTTATAAGCGCACTGTTACTCACAAACTCATGCAACTTGGCCCAATGGTGGAGCTCTGTGCTATGCCCAAACTTTTGCAACATATAGGTCACATTGCCTGGCAGCCATTTTGTATTAGGTGATTATATTCAGCACCATATTCAAACATCCGTTTCTCAGAAACTGATAAAGCTACAGATCTACAAATTGCTGTATATAGTCATGAAATGATCTGCATTCACAACTGAACATTACTTTTTTTTAGTTTAATATATTTGTATTCTTTTGTTTCCATAAAAGTACATTTATACAAACATTCATAAACATTGATTTCAAATGATCTCTTAGTTTTAATAATTATTTATAGCTCTATTTGAGATAACTACAACTTACACCCACTTCCAATATTCATCACTAATCATCCATCATACTTTACTTCCTCTATCACTCTCTTGTCCCATTCTAACTCCCATTCTTATAGTTTTCTAAGGGAGGGGGGGGAAGGGGAGTGTACCAAAACCCTTGTGATTCATTTAAAATACCCCTCTAGTGTTTGTGACTACTAAACCTATAGTATATATGTAGACCTCACCATTTCCCCTTAATTTATCTACATTCCTCTATTCTTATTATACATATTCCTCAAGTGTTCACTAATGTGATAACTAAACAATAAACCCTTAATACCTTGTTCCCTCCTCCCCCCTTCCCCTTTATATAGTGATCCTATTTTTATTGTGTATTCTAACTACTATTTAATGACCTACATTTCTATACCCTATGTGTACTGCCGTTCCTTTCTACTTCTTCTAAATATACCTCGTGTCCTCACTTCTTAATCCCATCTTCCCATTTCCCCTCCTCTCCAGAAAACCATCCTCATTCCTTTCCATCTTCCATTCATACAGGTCATATACTATGTTTATCTAAATATCTTGTAATCATTTATATATTTTCTTTTTTCCTATTTGGCCATTCATGCATTACCCCTAGGGATTGTTGTTAATAGGGAAGTTATAAAGAAAAGTAAATCATCTGCATATAATGTCATTTTATGTTGTTGTGTTACTGAATGAATACCTTTTATCGAAGGATTTTGTCTAATAGTAGCAGCTAATTGCTCCATCACTATGACATATAATAAGGGTGATAGGGAGCATCCCTGCCGGGTTCCATTCAAAATTGGGGATGGATAATTCCCCAATAACCCTTACTCTGGCAGTTGGATGTGTATATAATGCCATTACCTTAGTTAAAAATATTTCACCCAATCCCACTTTCAAAAGTGATTCCATAAGAAAGGTCCAATTTACTCTGTCAAATGCTTTTTCGGCATCAATTGACAGAAGACACATTGGTATTTTTTCTTTCTGGGCGAGTCCTATTAGGTTAATAAACCTAGTTGTGCTGTCTCTAGCCTCTCTTCCCTGAACAAATCCAGTTTGATCCAGGTTAATTATTTGGGGGAGGACTTTTTTTTAACCTGGCCGCCAATACTTTTGCGTAAATCTTCAGATCAATATTTATAAGAGAGATTGGGCGAAAGTGTCCACATTCTGTTAGGTCTTTACCTGGTTTAGGGAGTACAGATATATGTGCCTCCATTGTCTGTGTAGGAAAGGGACAATTCTCTGTAACTGAGTTGCAGGTCTTTGTGAAAATAGGTATTAACTGATCTTCAAACAGTTTATAAAATCGGGCTGTGAACCCATCTGGCCCAGGAGCCTTACTAATTTGTAGTGTGGATATTGCTTCTTTAATTTCCTTTTCTGAAAATATCAAATTCATATTTTCTCCGTCCTCGATATCTATTACAGGCAAATTTGCTTCGGTTATATAGTTCTTTATTTTTTCTTTATATTTATTTGTTGCCATAGCTACATACTTCACTCGTATTGAATACAATGATGCAGAATAATTTTGAAATGTTTCTGTTATCGAGAACGGAGAGTGTTTTACATTCCCCTCCCTATCTTTAATTCGTAATATATTAGCATTAGGGGTTCTTGGGTGTATTTTCCGAGCTAGTGACCTCCCACCCTTATTACATACTTCATAGTATTGTTTTTTACTTTTATCTCTATTGATTAATGTTTGTTGGTCCAGAATATTCAGAATGTCCCTTCTCACCTCGTTTAGTTGAGTAGAGTATTTTGCTGTTACATTCGTTGCCTCCAATTCTTCTAATTTCTTAAATAATCCCTTCAATTTACTTGCCTTCTCTTTAATCTGGCTCCATGTTTAATAAATATACCTCTTACTACACATTTTAGGGGTATGAAGTAGTATCATTTTGGTGGTCTTTAATGAAGTTGTTTTATGGTAACGTTTATCTCTTCTTTACAATCTAGGTATTTTTAGTAAATTATCGTTTAATCTCCAAGTTCCCATACCTCTATTTCTATTCTCAACTTTTATTTTTAAGTACACTGGTGAGTGATATGACCATAATATAGAACCCATTTCTATCTCTGGGTCATAGTCCAATAGTCGCTGATGAATCCAAATATGATCTATCCGGCTATATGTTCCATGGACCTGAGAGAAATAAGTATAGTCTCTTTTTGTGGGGTGTAATACCCGCCATCCATCCACTAGTCTCATATATGTTTGTTTAAAAAGATAAAATTTTACAAACACAAATCTCCCCATCTCATCTATAGTAGTGTCTATTACTTCAATCTGTGTATTTTTGTGGATTGCTATCGATACTCCTCTTGCTTTTTTATCTGGGTGTGTACTATGATACCATTTTGTGTAATTCCTATCTCTAATAGCAGGGGTATCTCCCTTCTTAAAATGTGTTTCCTGTAAACATAAAATATCTATTTGTTTTTAATGAAATTGATCTAAAACCTGTGAATGTTTTCCTGGTGCATTAAATCCCCTTACATTAAAAGTTCCCAGTGCTAAATTATTCATTTCATAATTATAGTTTCATAATTCATAATACATTTTACATATGACCTTTCCAATGCATTCCCACTACCACATACACATCCCATCACATACATTATTCTCAGGACATTCCCTTAACGTCCTACATTGACCGTACAAGTAAGCCCTATCAAAATGGGCTATACTGGGGTTGCTACGGCCGAGTGACTGAACGCCGTGCGCTCATCCCGCCACAAACCTATGCCCTTTTATAAAGTTTTATTTCAATTTCTATATTAATTATTCTTACAATTTATTTCTCTTGTTCCAATAAACAGGTGGTTTTATAATTATCCATACTTTTTCTCTGATCCCTCTGAGTGTCCAGTCTCCCTCCAGGGGATGTCTCATTAGATATATTTGGGGATGTTCTAGTATACAAAGTATGTGAATTGGTATGTGAATGTATGGCATGATCTTGTGCCAGTTTAACTTGTACCTTGTCCCTTTCCCGACCTCCCGTAGGTGTGTTGGGAGCCAGTTCCAACCTACCTCCCCCTCCACAGATTGTCTTGAACGGGTACCTGTAAAGTATGATCCAATTTTTGTTGAAGAGCTTCTCCTCCTTGTAGTCGCTGGTGGTAACGATGGTGCCTGCCGCTGCTGTGGCTTTTTCTTCTTTTCCTTACCCCCCATGCGTTGATTTAGTATCACTGGGCTAATGGGATAGATTGAAGTGTCTGCAGTCTGCGGTTTCTTAGATATGTCCTGTCCTATGCAGTAAGCTGATATAGTATGCAATAGCCTTCGGTATGCAATAGAGTTCAATATATGGCTGGTATACTTGCATCCTGGATATCCTGGACTGCGTCAGTCTGCTGTTTCCTAGATATATCCTGGACTGCGTCCTGGATGTGGTTTAAAAAGCCAGTGGCCCGGTATGCAATATTCGGTATGCGGTATGCAGTAAGCTGATATAGTATGCAATAGCCTCCGGAATGCAATAGAGTACAATATATGACAATATATGGCTGGTATACTTGCATCCAAGGTCCTCCAGGTATCCTCGAAGCCGTTCAATGATCCTGCTGTTCCCGGGTGCCGTGTGCTTGCCCGATAGTAAAGCGCTTTTATGGCGCTAATTGTGGGGTGGAGGTAGGCCGTTGGAGACAGGGGAGAGACAGGAGAGAGAGA
>NW_017308417.1:173367-175572 GCF_000935625.1 Nanorana parkeri | reverse complement strand
CTAGAACTATGAGGTGAGTGAAAAGCACTCACCGCATAGTTGTCCTTTAACATTGCATCAAATTGCATAAACTTGCAGTTATATCACTATTGCAATATGTTAAACATGTTATACATATGATAACTCAACATCATAACTGCCAAATACAATATGGGGTTCCAAAGGTCACCAAGGTCGGCGGCCATTTTGAATTTGATTTTTTTATAATTCATGAAATCATGTCCTGCTTTTGTGAGCTTATGCTTTGCTCTGTTGCCACATGGTTTTCATTATAGCTCTATTGGTCACATGGTTTGGCAGCCATTTTGGATTGTGCAATATTCTGCCAACAACTTAAACTCTGAAACCATTTATCAGAATAACTCAAAGCTTTGCATATATGTGCAGGGAGACCTCTTCTGCCACGGTTGTAGAAACTGGCCCGATCCCAAAATCAAAAGGGCCGCTGCAACCCATTCATGTTTAGATAGTGTCATTATTGTTATGGCCTTTTATTCAAAAGCCTCTAATTGGCACACTGTTGCTCCTAAACTGATGCAACTTGGCCCAATAGTAGAACTCTGTGCTATGCCTAATCTCCTGCAACATAAAGGTCACAGGTCACATTGCCTGGCAGCCATCTTGTTTTAGTTGATTACATTCAGCTGCATATTCAAACATCTTCTTTTTAGGAACTATTAAAGCTACAGATGTACACATTGCTATTTGAAGTTATGGTGAGCTCTATACTCATAACTGATCATTACATGTCAATTGACCACATGGTTCGGCCAGGGCCGTAGATAATTTTTTTTGCTGGGGGGGTTCGGCTTCCTCAAATTATAAGATTTTATCTAGAAGACACACCAAGGTTGGAAAAAATATCATTCCCAAACCAATCCTTTACCCTGAGCAATACCGATTTTGTTGTTCGACACCATATGGATAAAAACCATGTTTTCAAAAGACTTATGATTGGTACCAATTCACACAAACCACTTAGTATACACTTATTGGGATTTTCTTTTTTTACCAAAAACATTTTTTTTTCAAGACATTGCCCCTTCTAATCTGTCATGCAGGAGAGACTTGAGTGATTTCAAGCCTACACTCCATGGTGGTTCCGGAGGGGTGCTGCCGCACCAAAAGAAGGGAGAACCGAAGCGGGTCTAAAGCTGCTGACCCACCATGAAGGCCCAACAAATAGCAATATATTATACAGCAATGCAGAATACCAACAACTATAGAGGACTACAAATCTCAAGAATACATTATATAACAACGCAGAATAATATGAAGTTACATACTCTGTGATGCTCAGTCTGAGGACGGCTGTGCGGAGTCTGAGGACGGCTGTGCGGAGTCTCAGGAGTTGAGCTGCAACAACTATTCGATTTAGTAGATTAAAATCAACGATGGAAAACATTGTCAACGTTTTCCATCGTCGATTAGTCGGCTATCAATTTAATTGCCTGTTCGCGGCTCCACACACGAGCCGCACGCCGCTTAAGCCACACAAGCCGCGCACGCTGAGGACATGGCTCTGCTCCTCTCCTCCCTGTGAGC
The DNA here is from genome assembly GCF_000935625.1 of Nanorana parkeri. NCBI lineage: Eukaryota > Metazoa > Chordata > Amphibia > Anura > Dicroglossidae > Nanorana > Nanorana parkeri. The sequence continues at coordinate 174,027 of NW_017308417.1, read as the reverse complement.
TTCCTGACTCACCGCTGCCCGCTAACAATCAAGGGCCCACGATTCAAAGTAAGTCACTCAGGAACGAGCGCAGGTCAGCATTCAGCCCATGTCCGGGCCGTGGGCCATAAAGGCACAGGCAAAGGGCCAGATATGGCATGCGGTCCATAAAATGCCCAGGTCTGCCCTATAGGAACACAGGGGGTGATAGATGAGTTTGAATATTTGATTCCCCAGACAGTCCTCATCGACTGTGTTCTGCTGCAGACTTCTGAATTATATCACTCCCAGTGTTCCTATAGGGCAGACCTGGGCATGTGCTGCTATTAGAGCCATAAACTGTACGTTATTACTGAAAGGAGGGAACCCCCCAACACCACCACCATGGGGAGAATCTAAATCTTTTTAATGTTCCTGTTTGAAAAAAAATATATATATAACTGGTCGGTGGTATTGGTGGTATTCTGCATTGTGCCGCTGTATTATATAGCGCCACACTGCAGAACACCAGCAGCTATAGAGGAACAACAAATCCCAGCAATAATACATTAAACAGCCTGTATAATGTACTAATGCTGGGATATGGTGTTCCTTTATAACTGGTCAGTGGTATTCTGTATTGTGCCGTATAAATCATTATACAGCGCAAAGAAGAAAACAACAAGCTATAGAGAACTAAAA
>NW_017308417.1:151426-172916 GCF_000935625.1 Nanorana parkeri | reverse complement strand
TGGTGGGCTGTGTGGAGTCTCAGGTGGGCTGTGGGAGTCTCAGGTGTGCTGGTGGGGTCTCAAGTCTGGCTGTGCGGATTATTATTTTTAATAAGGTTTTTGTTTTTTTTACTTTTTATCAGTTTTTTTTTAAATTTTAATGTCTTTTATTTTGTTTCACTTAACTTTATTGCTATCACACAGGGGTTAACAAGTTCTTTATGTGCCTGCCCTCCAGTACAGACTGTGGACTCTGGACTTAGAATGAACTGGACTCAGGCCCCGGTGCAGGCCTACGCGATCTGGGAACGCGAGTCCTGGGATCGCACGGTCCTGCACAATGCACATCTGTTTTTTCATAACCGCTAAAGCTACGCATATACAAATTACTATATAAGCATATGCTGAGCTCTGCAATCATATTCGTTTATTACAGGTCATGTGACCACATGGTTTGGCAGCCATTTTGGATGGTGCAATATTCTGCAAACAACTTTAACTTTGAAACCGTATATCAGAGTAACTCAAAACATTGCACATATGCCCAGGGCTGCCTCTTCTACCACGGTTGTAGAAACTGGTCCGATCCCAAAATCAATATGGCCGCCACAAGCCAATCACTTTTTGCCATTGCATAAATGTGCATTTATATCACTAGTGAAGTATGTTAAACATGTTATACATATCATGACTCAACATCATAACTGCCAAATACAATATGGCTTCCAGAGGTCACCAAGGTCGGCGGCCATTTTGAATTTGATTTTTTTTTTATACTTCATGAAATGTCCTGGTTTTTTAATCTCTCTAACGACAATGTCTTCTCATGTGCTATTACCGGCTCTAATGCTTGGCCACCACCTTTATTGCTGCTTGCAGCTATATTTATGATTCCGCAGCTGCTTTCAAATGCCTTTAACAAGTGCTCTGTTTGTCAAAAACTAATGAAAATTTGCACAATGGTAGAGCCCTATGCTCTGCAGAGCTTTCTACAATATAAAAGTCAGGTCATATGATTTGGCAGCCATCTTGGTTTTTGCGACAATTTTTGCAAATATTAAAAAAAACCTGCTTATCCAGAACCGCTAAAGCTACAGATGTACAACTTGCTATGTGAGCTCATGCTGTGCTCTGTTATCTTATGTGTTAATTATAGCTATATTGGTTTGGCAGCCATTTTGGATTTTGCAATATTCTGCAAACAACTTAAACTCTGAAACCATTGATCAGAATTATTCACATCTTTGCACATATGTCCAGTGCGACCTCTTCTACCACGGTTGTAGAAACTGGCCCGATCCCAACACCAATATTGCCGCTGCAAGCCAATGATATTTAGATAGTGTTATTATTGTTATGGCCTATTTTTCAAAAGCCTATAAATAAGCACACTGTTACTCATAAACTCATGCAACTTGGCCCAATGGTAGAGCTCTATGCTATGCCTAATCTTTTGCATCATAACGGTCATAGGTCACATTGCCTGTCAGCCATCTTGTTTTAGGTGACGATATTCTGCAACATATTCAAACATCTGTTTCTCAGGAACTATTACAGGTACAGATCTACAAATTGCTATGTATAGTTATACTGTGATCTGCACTCATAGCTGATCATTACAGGTCAATTGGTCACATGGTTCGGCGGCCATATTGAATTGTGTCAAATTCGACAAAACAAATCCTTTTATTTTGATGCTCTTTTTTTCAAATGCTAATTATTACCCCACCGCTATTTAAAAACTCATGAAATTTGGAACAATGGTAGAGAATGGTGCTGTGTTTATTCCTTGGCAACATAATGGTCATAGGTCACATGCTCTGGTGGCCATTTTGGTTTAAACACACCTATTTCTGACATTTTTCAAACATCTGTTTTTGTATAACCGCTAAGGCTACAGATATACAAATTGCTATGTGAGGATATGCTGAGCTCTACAGTCATATATGTTTATTACAAGTCATGTGACCGCATGGTTTGGCAGCCATTTTGGGTTGCGCAATATTGTGCAAACCACTTAAACTCTGAAAACATTTATCAGAATAACTCCCAACTTTGCACATTTGTCCAGGGCGACCTACCTGTCTTATCTCTCTAACTGCAATATCTTCTCATGTGCTATAACCGGCTCTAATGCTTGGCCACCTTTATTGCTGCTTGCAGCTATATTTATTATTCCTATGCAGGATTTATGTAGCACCAATAGTTTGTGCAGAACTTTACAATATAAGGAGGACATGGCAGTTACAATACAAATCAAGACAAAATGCCCATGAGAGCTTACAATCTAAAAGGAAACCATAGCTGCAAACATTATGTTGTAGGATGAACTGCAATAGTTCCAATATGAAGGTGTTATATTGCATTTAGTTGTTATTGTTCTCTGTTCATATAAGATCTTGATTACCTCAATTGCCTTAGAATGAGGTATACTGCTAAATAAGGCCTCTACATCTATGTGAATTAATCATGCATTATATGACAAGTGTAATCCTTCAATTAACTGAATATTTTTATTACAAGATGGTAAACCAGACACATGTCATGTGTGACCTCAGCTGTTCATAGATCACTCTTCTAGTGTTTCCTGTTAAACTATCCCTATTGGAGACAATTTGTCTTCGGGGATGGGTGGGTTAAATTCTTGAGGGTTTCTGAAAGGGAATGTCATACTCATGAACATCCACATCTGTTAAAAAAAGTATATTGTGATAATAGGCTCTGTCAACATTTTCATAATATTCTTAATTAAATTGTTGAACCATGGATCCTATACCAATCCCTGTTCTCCAACATTTTCAAGCACATGCTCTCATATTGTGAGATATCCATGATAACAGTGTTACCACCTTACCCAAAGGTTATATTATATCCACATGATTTTTGTTAGTTGGTTAAGGGCTTGAGTCTGTTCTCAGGTTATATTATATACCCCCTGGGTATTCATTGTTGGCTTCTCAACCTCCTTAAAGTAAACCTAAACTCCGGAGTTAAACCTTAAAAATGTATTCAGGTACCTTAACTATTAACAAATATGTAGTTTTTTTGTGTATCACTCAGCTGTAGATCCTCAAATCATCTCTGAATTTGTGCTGACACTGTCCTTCCTTCTGGAGGGTGGCTACTTTTGTTCTGCATGGTCCCTGTGTGTGTTGTAAAGTAGTCAATGCTCCAAGCTCGCTCCCGTGATGGGTTGCAATCTTGATAAAAATTAGTAAAGTAAATATGCGATTATAGTCTATCATGGGAGCTTGGAGTGGTGGCTGAGGATCAATAGCTGAATAAAACACAAATAAGCCACATTTTTGTTAATAGTTAAGGTACTTGAATGTATTTTTAATATATAACTCCTGAGTTTAGTGTCACTTTAATAGCTTGTTGTAAGAAAGCAATTATGCTGAGGAAAGCATTTGATATCTCTTTTTGAATTCTCTGAACACAATTGTTTCTTCTACATTCTGCAGATATTTATCCAAATCATTATTGTCATTTAATATTGTCGGCCCACCTTCATTTACTTATTCCACTGATTTCCCTAGAGCTTTAACATCTCTATTAATGAATTGTTTCCTATCGTTAGTGTAAATATCAAACTTTCTACGTATTATCTTTGTGACAAATAACTTTCAACATGAGGTTGCTTGCAAATAAATTGAAGTCTTTGATTACCTCAAATTTGTCTTCATTTTGATGTGGGCAAATGTCCTAGTGCTAATACTTGCATTTCTGTTTTTGATAATGCTTGAAGTGTTTGTAAACTCTAATGATGAACTTCTCTTATTTGCTCCCCTTATGTTGAGTGCATTTTTGCCAGGGTCAACAGATATTTTTCTGTACTTGCAGGTTCTTTAACCGTCTCCCCGCTGGCCGTTGTAAAAAAACGGCCGGCCAAGAGCTTCCTGGATGTAACAGGCCGTCTAACGGGAACTCTGCCAAATTTAAAAACAGGTGGCGATGCCTGTTTTCATACAAGCGATCCGCCGACTATAGAGCCGGCGGATCGCTTGTACAATGTCCTGATATGTGCGCCCTCCCCCCGCTGCCCCCCTTCCGCTGGTCCCAAGCTCCCCTGTGCCCGGTGCAAGCCTGGGACCAGCATGGTGGCTCTGTGACAGGGGATCAGAGGGAGATCGGTACACGATCTCCCTCCAGGCCCCTCTCCGGTGTCAGAATACGGAAGTGATGTATATTACATCACTTCCGCATTCTTGTGTCACTAGCTGGTGAGATGCTGATGAAGCAGATTTCTGCTTCATCAGCTTCTTTGGGGGGTCCTAGGTGACATTAGGGGTCTTGGAGACCCCTGATGTCTCCATAACGAGGACCTGTCACATATCTTTGCTATCACGTAGGGGGTTTCTTAGCCCCCTATGTGATAACAATAAGGTTAAGGAAAAAAAATAGGAAAAAAAAATTAAAGTTGCAAAAAAAATTAGTCACACATGAAAAAGAATTAAAAAAAACAATTTAAAAAAAAAAGTTTACACCTTACATACACGCCGACGATTGCGCCCCTTACGCCGCACATGTTACATATCGCCATGGACGTCGCAGTGAGAGCAATAATTCTAGGGCCATTGAACACTGATAACACTAAAGCTTTTAAAGCGTCACCTATGGTCAATTTTGGGTATGGTAATTTTTTGCGATTTCGCGGGTGCGTGCAATTTTAAGGCTTGACATGTTTGGTGTCTATTCACCCGACGTGACCCCGTCTTTTATATTTTACCAAAAAATTGGGTAATAATAATTGTATTATAACATAATCTTTAAAAAAACTTTTCCCAAAAAAATTTCAGTAATTTTTCCTTAATATAGTAAAAAATAAAAACCCCAGTGGTGAATAAATGCCACCAAAGGAAAGCTCTATTTTCCCCCCAAAATGGTATAAAATTTATTAAATTTATTTCAGCTCTCCCCCCACTTCTTTGCCCTCTGAACCCCCCGCTTCCTACCCATCCTCCATCTCGCCCCCCCTCCCTTTTTTTTTCTTTTTGCATTTGTGCCGATCGGCGTTGGGCGACAACAGCCACGCCGATATTCTACATCTAAGAAACTATCTAAGACACTATCTATCTAAGAAAATGCTCTCTTGTACATATAACCGCTCAACTTAAGGTAGTAGCTTGCAGCGGGGATGTAACAAAGTAGACCATAGTATACTCTCCCCCCTGCTTGAGCGCAGTCTCCTAATTGTTTAAGTGATATCTGTTTTGAATTTCACTGGGCTGTGACCCTGTATGCAGCCTTATTGATGGCCCTGTGTTCCACCTTCACGTAGTGTCATTTGACTACCTGGTTGTATATCTTATATTGTGCCAAATAAAGAATTTATTTTAAAAAAAAAATATTTCAGTACAGCGCTGCATGACGGAATAGATGTCAGTCAAAGTACCACAGCGCTGAATACTGAAAAATGGCCTGGCCAGGAAGGGGGTGTAAACACCTGGTCTTCAAGTGGTTAAAGAAATAAAACATTGAGAAATGTATATGTAATACAGATATATATTGAATATGTTTTTTTATTTTTTTATTTTACCCTGATATACTCTTCTTAAAACAACTGTCACATATTCCATGTATTTGTGTCAGCTTGGGTCTCTTTTGTTTATACATTTTGTTAATTGAACCGCAGGGATTTACAGAAGCATTTTTGGAACATCTTTGGAAGAAACTACAGAACCCAAACAACCCTGCAATAATCAGACAAACAGCTGCAAGTTATATTGGGAGTTTCCTGTCTCGAGCCAGGTTTATTCCTTTGGTGTAAGTAAAGCATTCTGAGTTTCTACTCATTTAACAAAGATTAGCAACACATCATTTCTGCTGTAAAAATATTATCCAGTTACAAGTTTTGTAGGAATATCTTGCAGAGATAAAAAAAATCTTTAAAACAGTAGTTTTATGGCAGAATAGTTGTCATGGCAGAAATATACAAGCATTGTTGTATGCACTACATTTTCAGGTCTGTGACATATTTTAGCAGAAAAGGTGTGTACAAATGCTGTCTTTCTTACAGTATATTTGTGTTTCAGGACTGTGAAGGCCTGCCTTGATCTCCTAGTTAACTGGTTGCACAGCTACATTAACAACCAAGATGCTGGAAGTAGAGCTTTTTGTGACGTTACATTACATGGACCCTTTTATGCTGTTTGCCAGGCAGTTTTCTACACGGTGATCTTTCGACACAAGCAGCTTCTAGAGGGAAACTTGCAGAAAGGTACTAACAAACTTGTGTATTTTCAATTCCAAAGTGTTTTATTGGTTTTATATAGCGTTACTGAGATAACATTAATACATGTCAAGGTATCACAAGTAATATACAATCAAGATGAAGGAGCAAGACATTGTATGTAGAGCTTGTTATTTGATACACAAAGCGCCTCCTCGCAGGGAAGACAAGGCGTTTATCTATAGTTCACAAAAACGTTCCCCCAAAAAATTAGAAATCCCTTCTAAAAAGATTGGTTCAACACAGGTAAATCAAAATTATTGATAAAATATTTAATAGTAGAAAAAGACATATACAATAAACTCATGTACCAGAGACATTTAAAAACACTTAAAACATTCCACTGGATATATCCTGCATGATTATAACAATTGTTGCCTAAAAACCACCTGTGTGGTAAAGGACCATCTATGCAGGTTTCTGGATGATTGAAGTACTTTTCAAAAGAAACAATGTATCTGAGAATGTACTCACATATGTTGCAGTTCAAAGAGCTCGAGGGAAAATGAACCTGCTAGAGTCCTGTGTGTAAAGATGGAAGAAAGACTTCGGGAGAGGTGTCCAGTATAAGACGATATTACTGTCAAAGAATGTAGCTCCTCAATACAGGCAGGAGCTGCGGATGCCCCTCTCACAGCACTTTCCAAAGGCACAAGATACTCCGTGGGTTTCAGTGAATGAAATGGGAGCTTCTTCTAAGATTTTGGTCTTTCGTGTGCGGCCGCACTGTGCAGAAAAAGAGAAAGACTACTTGACACTCCACGGTAAGATGCGCCTGGCAAGATAGGAGCCGGGAATTTACCCGTAAGGCGCGGGAAGCCACCCGCTAACCTTCAAAAGCAAAGGCATGATTTTAGTAGTCATCCAATCGAAACCATATCACAGTCAGTTGTGCTCCGTCACCTCTATTTCACAAGCCGGTAGGCAGGATGTTCGTTCCTAACTGGACTTGTATAGGGGATGAGCAAACAAATGTGAGTATCTCATGTGTCCAGAGAATCCAGGGAAGCTTTCCACACGTAACCCCCACACGCGTTTATAGCAGGTAGATAAGCTATCTCAAGGAGATGGTACTCCAATGTCGACCCCTGGACCACGAGGGGACCCATCCGGACAGCTGTCCCCGTACTCCAGGGCCGAGAGCGTTGCTTAACTTTAATATAACAAGAGTTCGTGAGAGCCGGTGGCTTGAAGTGCAGGAGCGCAAACCCCAGGTCCCTTGCTATAAGTTTTTTCAAAAAGAGACCGTAGGAGAAGAAAGTTCTTGGACCGAAGTATCATTAGCATAGGACAAGTCCACCATGTAACGAGAACTTCCCCTTTAGAAGAGCAACCTCTGAAGCACAGAGCTGAAAATGAGGGGTTTAGATGAGTCAACCGGCAGGGGACCATATACGATCTCATCATAGATTTGTAAGTGGTCTCCAGGGAAGTGATATTAATCGTACAGGAGGCCGTCAGTTTCCACACCTGCTGCCATTCATGAGCTGGCTTGGATGTACGAAGATCGAGCTCCTATCTATGAGTATAGACATGATCCGTTGGGGAAGACACTGAATTGAGGTGTGAATACAGTATAGAGATCAATTTAGGTTGCATAGGTGGTAACTTATGTGTTCAAAGGTTGTTAGCGCTGGGAGGGTAGATCTATTAGCGATCATAGAAGAGGCCCAATGTCTAATTTGTAGGTATCGGAAATGTTCCCTGAGAGGGATTTGTAATTGAGTTCTAAGGTCAGACCAGGTGCTGAGCGCTCCACCTCGCAGAAAGTTATGTAAGTAGCAAAAATTTGTGGGAAGACCACCATCCAACGGATCCCGCTGCCTCCAATCCAGGAACAAACAAAGGGTTGCCCAGGATGTGAAGTAGGTGGAGGTGGGGCAAGATCAGATTGCTAGAGTATTTGAGTCCCAGACGGTGAGGGTGTGTCTCATGAGAGGGCTCATGGATTTGGGGCGCAGTTGGCACGGGAGCCATGGTAATGCCTGGATGGAGATCTGATTACAGTAGAAGCTTTCAATGGTGGTCCAGAGGGGGGCTATTTGGAACAAGTTGGTCATGGGGCTATTTGGGCCGCCTGGTAGTATCTTGTTATGTTGGGAAGGCCTAGTCCGCCCTGTTTCCTATGGGCACACATAGTGAATTTGGATATACAAGGTTTTTTGGAACCCCAGACAAAGTTCGTGATGTCAAGTTGGGACGCACGGAGAGCCAAACCCAAGATCAAGATTGGAAGGGTACGAAAGAGATACAAAAGCTTGGGGAGGATCATCATCTTGACGGCATTTAGTCTGCCCAACCACGACATTCCATGTCGTGACCATGAAGACATAAGGTCTTTAAGCTGGCGGAATAGAGGGGAGTAGTTAGCTTCATATAAGGAGTCATACGTGGCAGTCAGTCTCACCCCCAGGTAGTCTAAATGGGAGTCATGCCAGAGAAAAGAGAAATTTTCACAAATGGAGTGGACAATATCCGGGCTGAGAGAGATGTTGAGGGCCGAGGACTTGGTCTCATTAATGGTCAGGTCAGATATGTGTGCGAAAGAACGTAGAACGGAAAATAAGTTAGGCAGTGAAATGTGGGGTTGAGTTAGTGTTAATAAAAGGTCATCTGCAAAGAGATTAACTTTATATTCAGTGGTGTCCACTAGTACACCGTGTACATTAGAGTTAAGGCGGATAAGATGTGCCAGGGGCTCTATGGCTAGGACAAATAATATGGGGGAGAGGGGACATCCCTGTATCATACCTCCCAGAATCGGAAATGTAGGTGAAGTGTGCTGTAGGTATCTGACAGTGGCCGACGGTGAGCTGTATAGTGCCCTGGTCCATGATATGAAGGTGATAGCCTACCTGATCTTTATGTTCAGCTTACTGATTTGTTAGGAAGCCAGGCTGCCTACCAACTGAAGCTTGCTGCCTAGCCAGTCAGGAAGCTGGGCAGCATGTCATGACCCGCCTCCTGGCTTCCTGATCCGGCCCCCAACAATGTCTGAGGGACAGTGAACTGGCCCCCCGTTTAAAAAGTTTGAGGACCCCTGTATTAGGGTGTCTAGGAAGCGATTCATTCTGGTGGCTAATATTATGGAGAGGAGCTTGATATCTACATTAAGTAAGGAAATTGGCCTATAATGTATGTATATGTGTATTTTCAATTGTTCTTTCATTGCATAAATGACGCACTTAATGTGTGTGTTTGTGGAATCAATTTATTTTAATAATTTTTATGCCAAAAGTGCAATTTTCGGCCGATATGTTTCGGCGGCCGATATATCGGTGCATCCCTAGTAATTTGTAATACTGTGTGTCATTATGTCACAGACAAAAACAGTGTAAACCAGGACCCCAGCGGCAACTGGAGCAAAGAAAGGTAGTTTGAATTAATGGACGAAAGTGTCCAGCCCCTGCTCCATGATCTAGATAAGAGGTGCCAAACATGTGGCCTGCAGGCACCTTCCTTGTGGCCCACTAAGGATCTTCCTTCCTCCACTTTCCATGGGCAGAAGAAACCTTAAGCAGCTGCAGGAAAGGTGTCAGCAGGGCTGCTGATAGGCAGCATGTTTGAAAATGCTGGAGAGTCCCCCAGGGCAGGCTATGCAAGTAACTAACCCGGCACACTACTCAGGTGGTATTCAGGAGCGAGTTGCATTGTTGAAACACTGTCTAACCACCCACAACCTCACAAGCTATCACTTATCAGTGGTGCAGGCACTGATAGGTGGAGGGCAGTCATGACCGTTATTGTGGCCCTGGCATGCAAATAGTGAAAACAGTGTGCCTGTGCATGCCAGAGCTGCTGTGGCTGCATGAGTGTGCAGTTAAAAAGTGTGAAGGTTATTGGGTGGACAGAAAGGATTTTCAGCAATGATTTTCAGCATGCAGTTGGGCAGTGAACTTGAGCTAAAGATGGATCTGTGCAGTAAATGTAAGCTAAAGTTATTCCATGAATTTGAGCTCAAGAGGGTGCTGCCCAGTGAAGCTGAGCTAAAGAAGGTGCTACATAGTGAAAATGAGCTAAAACCAAATACACTCTCATTTACCAATGTTGATTGAATTTACTTGTGAAGAATATAGTATCTGTCACTAATAGATGCACTTGGCCTCTCTAACCCGCCTATTCACCAGCTCCTAATAACTCTAATCAGCAAGCATAGACTGACAACATGTGTTCGCTATCATTCTCTTTCTACTATCGCCTAAAAAGTAGATGCCGCTCTTATTCGCACTTGAATAAGTGTTACACTTTCCTGTGCACTGATCTGATGCTGGGTTTTGCCTCCCATCCAACGTTCTCAGCATCCTGCCAATCTTATTTCATCCTCTGTGTTAAAAGGCTAGTGCACTTGTTGCTTGGCGTTAAAGCAATGTGTCTCCACACTAGCGGCTGGACCCCCTGTGCGTCCTGAAGCTTACTTGCTGTTCTCATAGTATTTCCTAGTATTCTGTGTCCTCTGCTCTGTGCATCTGTGTTCTTGATTCCTGCTGTCTTCACAGTGTGACTCTGTTATTTGTGCCTATGTTCCTCCATTTCATGTACTGTGTGTTGTGTGTTTGTCCTTACTGCTTATACCCATGCTCTGCTTCACATTCACACACCCCTGCTTCTGTGTCTGTTCTTCCCTATTCACCTGCACCAGTCTACGGTATTTATTCCACTCTTCAGCGCCGTATGTCTCCCACCTGTGTTCTTGTGTACTTTTAACTATTTGTTGCTCCATGTCTATTCTGCACTTCTGTGTATGCACTATCCTGTTTTATCTATTCCTCCTGTGTCCTCTGTGAATTGACCTGCTGTGTTTCCTGCTTAGCAGTGCTGTAGGTCCTTACCTGTGTTCTGATCAATTTGTGTCTGTTCTTCATTGATGTGCAATCTGCACTTCCTGCTTTCCTACTTTTCCCCTACCTGCCACTGCATCCAGTGTTGTTCAGTGTCCTTACTCCCTTGCGGTGTGCACTGGTGTGTTAGACGGCCGCAACCTGGGAGCTGTCCTGCAGTTTAACAATGACACCATCAGGGTCTCTGGAGAACACCAGGCGCTCCTTAGATTCTAACACACCCACGCCATACATGATAGTATGTTATCCTGTTCCCACACGCTTCATGTACAGTGACTGAAGTGGCCTGTGACCCAGATCACTCAGCAAGTCCCGGAACTAGCATACACTGTGCCATCAGTTCCCAGACCATGTGTGACAGGTGTAGCAACTGCTTTTTAGCTGATAGTAAAATATTTTATTTGTGCAGTGGATTTTGAGCTAAAGAAGGTGCTCTTTAGTAACTTTGAGCTACAAAAGGTGCTGTGCAGTGAATTTGAGGTAAGGAAGGTGCAGCTATTCAGTAAATTGAAGAAACCTAAAGTTTTGTGTTTAATAACTCTGTTATCATATTATCTGTCAAAGTGCAGCCTGTGGATGAAGGTGCAACCTTATTTGAGGCCTGTCCTTGGACTTGTGTTTGATTCTAATCTGGATGGTGTGAAATCACCTCCCTACCGTTAAAGTTTATGCGGCGATAAGTGACATTCCTCCTCCTACACTTTACACACAGGCAGCATAATGGCAACAATGAACAAGGGAATGTCCTGTTAATATGTGGGAAAAGAAAAACATTGATTAACCACCTCAGCTCTTGCACTAGTATAACCCTTAAGGGCCAGAGCAATTTTAAAATTTCTGCTATAGGCCTGTCGATTCTGCAAAAACTTTGCAATTACTTAAGAGGCTGATACAACAAGATACAATGTTTTGGGGTCTCACAGGATCCCCTTCATCAGGCAAACAAGTGATAAGTGCAAGTGAAACAGAGCGAACTATATACACACCCGCTGTGAATGTGAACCAATCCAAAGAGTCTCTCTGACATCATCGTGACCTCACATTCCCTCCATAATTCAAACTAAAGTAAACATGTAGCCAGATGTTAGTGGCTAGAATACAGACACATATGTGAATACTATATGGACACAAAAAGGTTAAATTACCTGACACAAATGTAAAAGCAATCACAATGCATGGTTATTGCTGTGTACAGTGACCTGTACAGAAAACGCTGTCTTGTAAGAAAAAGCCGTTAGGCAGCACTGGAGGGGCTGTCAAAAAGGGCCAGTCCCGCCCCCAGTCAAGCACCAATAAGAGGACGCCATCTGGTGGAAGCCTGTGGCATCACAGATGGGGGAAGCCGCACACGTCACAAGCAACGAGGATTCGGCCACACCCCTCGGTGCGCAGACAGTCTTTGGATTGGCCTACCTGCCTATGTCAGGGGTGGTGTCGGCCGTATCGTAGGGTATCATGACAACAGCGGGACGCTGGCCAGCGGATGCCGACAGTTAAACAAGCGGCATGCAACCACAGTGAGACAGGGAACAGAACGATCAGTAGACAGGAGCACAATGCATCGTGAGAGGACAACACTGCATGAGGGAGCATCTGTGTAGAATGTAAACAATAAAGAAATATGGAAAAACAAATGACAGCATAGATGATAACAATGGGTTGTCACAATAAAAGCAAGTAAATAAACGCTAGAGAAGGACCCATAAGTAGTTAGTGGTGTAGCACTGCACATATAAATGCATTGGCAATGCATTAAAAAATAAACGCATGCGGGCATCTACATATTACTGGGAGCAAAGTAAGAATAAAAAACACATAGAAGCCACTAGAGTTGCCAGTATAACTGGGTCATCACATGAATGTATACCAGGCCGTAGGCATGAAAGGTACCAGGTAGAATAATATATTCAGGAAAAGCATGACGGTCCATGCAGTGTGCTGTTGGCGAGATACAAGGCGTGTGTGCCACTGAGATTGTAACTACATGGTACAGTGCAATGATGGTGTTTTAAGGCTCACAGTACACAAGGGTGATGAGAAAGTAAGCGAAAAGTACTGCTTAGTGATGCTATGATTAAACAAATGCATGTGGGGGGCGATAGTGAGCAGCCAACCAAGATGGCCGCAATCTGATTGAGCTCCACTACACCCGGACACGAACCTCACGAGCTTGGAACCTATTCGGAACCCCACAACACACCCGCCTAGCGGCACAACCCCCGGAAAGGCTGGAGATCAGAAATGAGTAGAAACTACAATAATACCCGCAACCGTTCCCGCGGGGCGAACAGCACGCACCACGGCCAAAATGGCGTCGTCCCCTGCAGGGCCGAACTCGCAGCCGTCCTCACAGGATTCGATTGCGGACGCAGACCGCGCATCCAATGCCAGCACATCCTCACCTGTGCCGAGTCATCAACTGGAACCAGGCTGCAGAGACTCTGACATACTGAACCGATTCAAGATCCTGCTCCAGAAGGAGCTGAGAACGGCCACGGACAAACTGGCAGCACAGCTCTCACGGGATATCAAGGAGCTGGGTACCAGGATACACGCAGTGGAGGACAAGATGGATGATGTGGTCAGTATCGTGGAAGCCCACGAGCAGGACCTGAACTCCATCAGAACTGATCTATCTGCCACTCTCCTTAAGTTGGAGGACCTGGAGAACAGGAACAGACGCGGCAATATTCGCCTGCGTGGTATACCAGAGCATGTGGAAGACCTAAAGTCCACAGTCACGGCCATGTTCCAGGAACTCCTCCCACACTATCCGGTTGAGAGGCTTGAGCTGGATCGAATTCACAGGGCCTTGGGAGCCAAACGACCGGAGGGACCTCCGCGGGATGTTATCCTGAAACCGACCTTCAGAGCTAAGGAGGAAATCGTGAAGGCAGCTTGGGAGCACAGGGACCTCATGTTCCAGGGATTCAAGTACCAGGTGTACTCGGACCTGGCTCCACAGACCCTCCAGAAGAGGAGGGCCCTGAAACCTTATCTGAATTCCCTGATGCACCACCGCATAAAATACAAGTGGGGCTTTCCCCTCAAAGCCCACTTTACCTATGACGGACGCCAACACTCATTCGCCACCCCAGAGGAAGCAAGCAGACTGCTGGAATCTCTGCAATTGACGACGCCGGACGAGATCGCCACCCCATCACAGGAACCGCGGGCCCAACCGACACGACGCCTGCAGCCGTTATGGGAGCGCGGCCCAAGACCTCCTCGCGACCGAGTCGATAGCCGACAAAGATCCCCACGCTCCCAGGAAGACCCCCATGGATGAATACTTGCTGTGGCCTACTGGATTTAGCCACGAGTTGAAGTTGGTGCCCACTGACTTCATGGGGCCTTCGCGGGCGGACGACCTGAATCTGGAATGGTACCTTTCTCTTATCTTTATACACTCCTGTCTGGTTTGGAATATCCTCAAGACCGTTACCGGATCGCAACCTCCGATCACAGGGTAATGTAACCGGGGCACTCTTAAGTTTAACAACGTTCCTTTTCAGTTTGCCATGTTGGCCTGTTTTTGAAGCGGTTCGATCCTGAGGGGTCCTCTAGATCGCAAGGACACCCTGGGTTACCCCTGGAATCAAATATTTTGTCACCTGAGGGCTGGCCACTGCTGATAACACGGTCAAGCCCAGTTATCTACAAAGTGCACGAGGAATGGACGTTTGCCCCCCCTCCCCTCCTTCTCTGGGTACTAAACGTTGTTGTCACCATTTGGATAGCTGATAAGCTAATTTTGTTCTCCAGCCCTGGATTTGGCTGACATCTTGCAGTAATTACTCTACTGGGTCCTGATGGGGGACATCGCGACATCTCTTGCTGCAGGCTTCTTGGCTATACTGAGAATATGCCGTGACGGATACACATCAGGACATCAGGTGACTAGACAACTGTATCCTCATCTCCCATGCCCAACTACCCCTGGGGACATGTCTCAGTAACCCTTCAGCATGCAGATCCCGGGAAATGGCGGAGACGTCCCTACCCTACACAGAAGAGACCTGCAATCCGCAGGGTACACGAATGTGGGATGGTGCCCTCCCGGGGTGTACCTACCATGGTTGATGTATAATATTGTGGGCCCTGTTGGGTCAGTAGTTAATAACTATTTGGTGGCGCATCTCCACAGACTCGCCCAACACTCTCCATCCCGTACCTCCCTACTTTTACCAGACCTACTCCTTCCCCTATTCCTCCTGCCCCCATCCTCCCCTCTTCCAGCACCCCGAATTCCCTCTACCCGCCCTCCCCCTCCCCCCATCCCTCAAGGTGGCGCACATAGTCATTTGGTGATGTAAGGAGGTTTAGTTTTAATGTTTATAACTTACAGGTTCTGTTTAGGATTTAAACTTGCATACTCTATAATCTAGTTCGTGTCCGGGTGCCCTGGGCACCCCCACTGTTTGTAATGCTGTTGAGCATTACGTCCGCACACTTCATTGGAAGTTTGAATGTGATTCGACTGTGTATTACTTGTTTTCTTTTTCTCTTTGTCTCTTTCTCTTCTCCTCCCCCCTGTCCCAATCCCTCCCTCCCCCCTAGTGGTAGCGGAAATACCAGTACAATACTTATATCTTGCTCGCATCACCCCAACCAGGCTTCCACCTGGATAATAGGTCAACTCCTCCTTTACAATGATGACCTCATATAAAATTATAACCCATAATGTCCAAGGCCTGAACTTGCCAAATAAGCGTAGGAAAGCCTTCAGCTATTATGCTTCCCGCAACATAAACATTGTGGGTTTACAAGAAACAAAATTTTCCGATACGTCTAGACCCAAATTCCTGCATGCAGCGTATCCACAGGTGTTTCATGCCACGTTTAGGGGGAAAAAAGGAGTTCTCCTGGCCTTCCACCGTACCACACCCTTCACATGCACTAAAGAAATATCTGACCCGACAGGTAGAGATACCTGTTACTAACGGGCAAACTCATGGACATGGACATTACCATAGTCTCCTACTACGCGCCAAACTCAAGGCAGACTCGCTTCTTCACTCACCTACTGGAAGTGGTCGAGAGGCATAAGATGGGCACCCTGCTGGTGATGGGAGACTCCAACCTAGTCCTCAACCACAAATTAGATAGACACTCCTCAAGCTCTAAAACAAAATCCCTACCCACAGGCCGTAGCGAAATTAAATTTTCTAATTCCCTTTTATCGGAACATACCCTGATAGATTGTTGGCGGGAGACGAACCCCACGGCTAAAGATTTCACCTTTTATTCTAACCCCCATGACAGCTTCTCCCGTATCGACCACATATTTGCTACTCCTTAGAATAAAGTCATCCAAAATACTTTCTACCCCTTGGTCTGATCACTCCCCAATCCTCCTTGAATGCACATCTTTATCCTCTAGCCCAACCTCCTACACCTGGCGCTTAAACCACTCTCTACTCACGTTCGCAGATTCGGCGACGAGTGTGCGGGAACACATCCTCCAATACTTTTCGGAAAATGGATCAGTAACATCACCAATCTCCCTCTGGGAAGCCCACAAGGTGACCCTTAGGGGGGACCTTATTCGCCTAGCTTCCCGCAAAAAGAGGGAGCGGGAGAATAAAATCCAATCCCTATACGCTGAATTAGAATCCCTGGATACGGCCTGGAAAGCCACGCCTTCAGCCAATTTGCGCCAACAGGTAGCCTCAGTAAAAGTGGAACTGAATCTTCTTCTGAACGACAAAGTTGAGAAGCAGCTTCGATGGGCAAAACACTCCTTCTATGCAAGATCAGACAAACCAGGTTCTATGTTAGCTAACTTACTAAATGCAAAGCCCAGAGGAGCTAAACCAATTGAACTGCGGCTCTCCAATGGCTCCCTGACAGCAAACCCCTCCCACGTAGTAACCAAATTTGCACGCATCTTGCGCAAACTATATAGCACCCCGCCTAAATTTGACATTCACAAAGCGGATTTATTATTCGCTGACTTCCCCCTGGGCACCCTGTCTAGGTCCATGGTGGAGGGAATGGAGGCTGAAATCACTGAGGCGGAGGTGTTAGCAGCCATTAAAACTCTCAAACCAAATAAATCGCCGGGGCCAGATGGCTTCACGGCCCTGTACTACAAAAAATTTTGCAAAAAGAGGGAGCGGGAGAATAAAATCCAATCCCTATACGCTGAATTAGAATCCCTGGATACGGCCTGGAAAGCCACGCCTTCAGCCAATTTGCGCCAACAGGTAGCCTCAGTAAAAGTGGAACTGAATCTTCTTCTGAACGACAAAGTTGAGAAGCAGCTTCGATGGGCAAAACACTCCTTCTATGCAAGATCAAACAAACCAGGTTCTATGTTAGCTAACTTACTAAATGCAAAGCCCAGAGGAGCTAAACCAATTAAACTGCGGCTCTCCAATGGCTCCCTGACAGCAAACCCCTCCCACGTAGTATCCAAATTCGCACGCATCTTGCGCAAACTATATAGCACCCCGCCTAAATTTGACATTCACAAAGCGGATTTATTATTCGCTGATTTCCCCCTGGGCACCCTGTCTAGATCCATGGTGGAGAGATTGGAGGCTGAAATCACTGAGGCGGAGGTGTTAGCAGCCATTAAAACTCTCAAACCAAATAAATCGCCGGGGCCAGATGGCTTCACGGCCCTGTACTACAAAAAATTTCGAGACATTCTAGCCCCCCATCTGGTGGCGTTATTCAACCATCTCTCCGAGGGTGGGAAACTAAATCCCTCCTCCCTAGCAGCTCAGGTGGTAATGCTCCCAAAACCAGGAAAGGATGATACCGACCCGCATAACTATAGGCCTATATCCCTATTAAATGTAGACACCAAACTACTCTCCAAAATTCTGGCCAATAGGATAAATAATTTCTTGGAAACACTAATTCACAGAGACCAAGTAGGCTTTGTTCCCCATCGCCAAGCCACGGACAATACCAGAAAGGTGATCCAAATAATACACCGTATGCGACACAACAAAATACCGGGCATGTTGTTATCCCTAGACATCCAAAAGGCCTTTGATAACGTCTCCTGGGACTACCTGAGCTACATTCTAGGGAGGTGGGGATTTCCCCCAGTCTTCATGAGATGGCTAGAGGCCCTATATGATAACCCCTCCGCCACGGTGCGCTACCTCCAGTGTTCTTCTCCTTCGTTTGATATCCGTCGGGGAACTAGACAGGGTTGCCCATTATCCCCAATCTTATTTGTATTAGCTCTTGAACCCTTAGCACACATACTTCGAAATAACCCAAATATACATGGTGTGACAGTCGGAAACACGGAACACAAACTTAGCCTATTCGCAGACGATTTCCTTCTCACTGTTTCGCAACCCCATATATCCATCCCAAACTTGCTCACCGTCTTGGACTCATTCACGCAAGTCTCCAATCTATCAATTAACATAGAAAAATTGTTAGCTCTCAACATATCCCTATCACAGGAATTGGCCGAAACTATACAAAGAAATTTTGACTTCACCTGGCGCTCTTCCACTTTGGAATATTTAGGAATACAGCTGACCAGAGACTACAGCTCTCTTTATAAAAATAACTACCCGCTCGTTTTCAAAATCCTGATAGAGCTAATGTCCAGTTGGACCCGCCATAATCTATCATGGATAGGGAGAATTAACTCGGTCAAGATGACGATTCTCCCAAAGCTATTGTACTTATTCCGGACTCTACCGGTGGCAATTCCTGGGAAAATCTTACACGCATTCCAGAAAAAGGTACTCAAATTTACCTGGGGAGCCACCAGGCCCAGAGTCTCGAGACACACCATGTGCACGCACAAGAAGCAGGGAGGGTTGGGGCTTCCGAACTTCCTCAAATATTTCCAAGCAGCCCAGGTAGCACCCATTACCAATTTATTCTCCTATTCACTGGGACCACTATGGGTGGACGTGGAAAGAGTGTATAGTGCCCCGACGACAGTCGGAGCTCTTCCATGGCTCCCCCCGCACGCGCAGCCAAAAACCCTGACTCCCGTGCTGACTCGGGATCACACCAAACATCAGGGACAATTTATATCCC
The DNA here is from genome assembly GCF_000935625.1 of Nanorana parkeri. NCBI lineage: Eukaryota > Metazoa > Chordata > Amphibia > Anura > Dicroglossidae > Nanorana > Nanorana parkeri. Next base: position 153,842 of record NW_017308417.1, on the reverse strand, counting down.
CTTATCTCCCACTAATGCCCATAATAGGTAACCCGCTCTTTACTCCAGGGATACAGTCGCCTGGAATATTCTCCTGGTGGAAGTCCAAAAACATAACATATTTCCACGACCTCATACAAAACGAGCGGATACGCACCTGGGACTCGATAAAGGCGGACTCCCACACACCCCCTTCGGAATTCTTCCGATATCTACAAATCAGACACTGGGCGGAGTCTGTGCTTGCCGGCAGGGTGCCCACCACTCGACTCTCCTTGATGGAACACATATGCTACCACACCCCTTTGCAGCCCAAATTGATATCCATATTATATGTTCAGCTGAATTTAAATCAAAGTAACTCGATCCATAATTATGTTGCAGCTTGGGACAAAGATTTACGGGGAAAAATCACTGATATGGAATGGCAACAAATTTGGGCCTCGTGGGAAATCTATTTAAAAAAAATAAGGAGATAAGCATGTGGTTTAAGTCGATTTACCGGTCGGGGAGCAAGCATGTAAGGATGAGACTTGTGTTGAGTCCCCTTGGCATCACGGTATCCAATGTGTGGATCCAAAATGCTTCCCGTTGCAGAAGGGATCTATCATGGTTCCCACCACAGTGGGATAGTGTGACATGTTCGATCACCATCCCCCGTAATTCATGGGTCTGATGTCGTAGCTTAGCAAAATGAACCGCTACTGGTTTATTACGGTCCGGAGTGTCACCCTTGTCAGAGGCATTAATAGCAGATCTGATATCGCTACGATGTTTTTGAAAATGTCTTTTGAATGGTCCCATGTTCTTACCAACGTATGCCAGTTCACATGGGCACTTCAAAAGATAAAAGCATGTCTCTGTCGTACAATTGAGATAGCCTTTGATCTGAAATCTATTCCCACTATGTGGGTGTGAGAATGACTCGCCTGTTACCAGAGGGTTTGTCTGTCCCTGAGGTTAGGAGCATTTTTTTCTGTTGCCCGCGCAAGTGCATGGTCCAAAACTCAGATAGGGTACCCTCTTTGCTGAAACTTGGAATACACTGCCCTAATCTGTATGTCACATGTGTCTGGATCAGACCAGATACGGAAAGCACACATGAACTGCGATATAGGTAAATTGTTAAGTAAATGTTTAGGGTGTGAACTGCAATAGTGATATAAGGGGTAGAAATCTGTCGGTTTGCTATACAGCGTGGTAAGAAGGTGACCATCAACAATATTGACTTGGACATCTAGGAATGTAATGCTAGTGTGATGAAATTCTGGGTTAAAGACAATACCTGGGAAAATGGAGTTGAGAAACCCGACAAACACCTCAAAGGCGGTGGCCTCACCCTGCCAGATAACAAAAATGTCATCTATGTACCTAGTCCAAAATTTGACATGTGTTTGGAACATGTGTGATGGATAGATGTAAATCTCTTCTAGGTAGCCCATGAATAAGTTTGCAAAAGAGGAGGCCTCGGAACTGCCCATGGCAGTACCTTTAGTCTATAAATGTGTTCTCAAAGAGGAAGAAATTATTTACAAGAACAAATCTTAGGCAAGATAAAATAAATTCAGTAGGCATTGTGTCATGTTTGGAAAAAAAAGAAAATAGCACTGCGCTTTAAACCCAAAAAATATTCCTAAAATGGGAGAAAAATAGTATGAAATGTGAAATTGTCACAAAGTGATAAACAATTTTGTGTCATACACAACACCTGTGTTGCACAATGCCTGTGCTGATGACAGTAAGAAAAGGCTCTAGGTCTAATGGTCTAGACACTCTAAACCAGTGGTTCTCAACCTGTGTAACCTAAGGATCCACATTTGTCCTTGGTCATTAAGTCGCACCGCATTGGAACGCACGGCATTGCGGTACCGCACGTTCCGATGCGGGCGATCAAACTGTGGACAGGAGGTGCGTTAGGGGTGCCGTTCAAATGAATGGCAATGCAACACAACTCCCACACCAGAATTTGCGGTAGGTGCGATTTTTGCGTGGTACAATGCAGTAATCGCAATGGACTGTGCAATTAACGCTCTGTACTAGTGTGAACGGACCCTCAAAAATACTGTCAGATACACACAACCACAGACACAATCTCTCACACACACATACACACTTCAAAAAAATTTTAGTTTGTTTTCCTTTTTTTAAGATCCACCCAGTCTCCCTATCATATCGAGAACTGTGGTGGATCCTTAGCCTGAGGTGCAGTGGGGGCTGCAGTGCTGTGACAGAGCTCCATCCATATTGCCATGGTCTCAGGTCTCCCAAAAGAGCAGGGGACCTCAAAAACCGTGGTGTTGTACAATGTCGATCAGTGTCCCCTGTCACAATGTCTCCTGTCAGTGCAGAAGCTGGGGAGGCATTAGCAGGGGCTTCGCTGCAAGTTAGAAAACTTGCAGCACAGCCCTTCTAAAGCCCCCTCCAACAGACCCCCCCC
>NW_017308417.1:148090-151302 GCF_000935625.1 Nanorana parkeri | reverse complement strand
ATTCACAACAGGGACACTGACAGAAAATCCCCCCTCTGTGTCTCCCTACTGAAGATGGGCTGCTCCACTGCAGAAGGGCTTGCGACCCACTTTTGGGTCGCGACCCATGAGTTGAGAACCAGGGCTCTAAACCATAATAAACATAGAAAAAAAATGTGCTAGTACATCTCATAAAATGTGTACATATAGAAAATCCTATGTTAAATCTCACAAGTGATGTACAACTCCCTCTTAATCTACATAACCATATGTGAAGTCCATTACTTCTTGATACAATAAAGTCCTTGAAATATGTGAGGATATATCTTCCAACTTTTATAATTAACACCACGTCCGTGAATACATAAACAATTAGTGAATCAGTGCTCTCCAGTCTCCACCGTGCTCAAAGATAAGATCTGGCCGCACTCACCGACTCCTATTGCTCACCATATTTCAGATGAACAATTAGCGCTTTGTTGATATATATAGAACCAAATCCTCTCCTTTGTTTTTAATCCGACAATAAATTGAGGTACATTCCTCCCAACTCTGGCTTATCTTTCCAAAATCCTGTAACACTATTCCTCCATCTTCCACCTTCTCTTGTGCTCAGAGAGAGGAAAAGAAGGCTTCCCATAGTGTAGTATGCCAAAATTAATTTATTTAAAACGATTAAGATGCACTTACAATTAAAATAAGGTAATTGCACATGGATGGTGTCCACTGGCGCTCCTGTCTCTATGATTGTAATGCTCGCATAGATCCGCCCACCTGATGCATTTCGTCACTATTGACTTCCTCTGAGGCGACAGTCTGCATACGAGCATTACAAACTTCTTTCCTTTTTTATAGCACACATAGTGGTAGTGGTGTCATGTTTGTGTGACCTCAGAAAATGTCCAATGCATCAAGACCTGAATCAATGCAGGTTGAGTTGCGACAGGTGCAGCACTATATAAAACCCGCTTGACTGTTTCCTTCAGGCGATATTTTAATTCTGCAATTTGCCTGTTAACAGCATCGCTTATGACACCTTTTGAAGTCCGGGGAAATCTTTTCAAAAGTTGCAGCTTTAAAAAGTAAATGGAAAATATTAAACTTATTAGATGTTCCTTGTGAACCAAAAGCCCTGTAACAGATGCAAGAGTAAAGTAAACGAACAATTAGGGATGCACCGATACCATTTGTTCCAGACCAAGTACGAGTACAGATACTTTACAATGCCAATTACTAATACTTTTTTTTTAAACAATGCAGACTAATGATTTTAGGACAGTGATGGAGCACCAGGGACCAGTCCCAGCTGCAAATGTTGCACCACTAGTAGTTGCTCCGGGGTGCCTGCCTGATATCCCAGGAGGCTAGGTCTCAGGAGGGCTCTGTGGGATCTTAGTGGGTTGTGCAGGGTCTCAGGAGCAAGGGTGTGACATTTCTACCATCCAACATCAGGTTGTTTTCTACATTGTCTTCAACATTTAGCCCTGTTGCGGGCCAGCAGGGCTAAATGTTTAGCAAGCAGCAGCCAACATTATCCCCCCCTCCCCCACCACCGCGGTTTTTCGTTATGAATTGAACATAGTCAACATAGTAACAGTCATAATGGTTCACGGTCTACCTGTCAGAGCTGATCTTTTCACAGGGTCTATCTGCAGCCTAACTCTCCGAGGCGCTCTGGGAGTCTCCTGGCCGCCCTGGAGAGAAACACTGCTTTTTTTTGTTATTCTGACATGGAGCCGTTGGCTGGCGTCAGAATAAATACAAAAAAATGTCACCATAGGAATGCATTGCTAGATTCCTATTGGCTATTTCAATTTGCAATAGCAAACTAGCTATTGCACCAGCCCAGTGCTGCAGTTCGTCATCAGGTCCCCACTAGTGATTGACAGCAGCAAAGGGCGGGTGCAATAGCTAGTTTGCTATTGCAAATTGAAATAGCCAATAGGAATCTAGCAATGCATTACTATGGCAAACGTTTCTTTTTTTGTGACGGCAGTAGAACCGCCGGCCTATAGAAAACAGTTGGGTGGAGCTAGCTGTCATTGCTTGCTCCGCACAATCGTTTTCTATTTTTTTTCTCCTTTTCTAACTATTTGTCTGTTCTGCCCGGTCCCACAGAGGTACCGAGCAGAACATCCGAGCCGAATGCCGCTGAGCGGCTTTCGGCTATTTACTCACTGCTGTTCGGCATCTATAAGAATAGACCGAACAGCAGCGAGTAGCCTGCCGGAGGTTCGGCTTAGCCGATCCAGATGTTGGATCGGCTAAATCGTCTGCATGCTCAGCATGTTCGGCCGACCCGAAGCCACCCGATGTACGGCTGATTTCAGCTGATATGCAGCTGAAATCACCCGTACAAACCTGAAGTGAATAGCCGAACAGCATTCGGCTCACTTCACTTCAGGTCGGTCGTTCACTCGGCTGCCTATGGCAGCTTAGGGAATAGACCCCTTAGTGATTGCAAACAATGTTGAATGCAGGATTTTAAGAGCTATGAAACAAAATGTTATAGAAAATGCCAAAGCAATGATGTGTTAGCAATTTTAAATAATAGATCTCTGTATGTTTCTACTGCTTAAATAACTATCTTGTAAAATATGTAGTCAGACATTACCCTTTTTATTCTGAGCCCTGAGCTGAGGTAGATTGAAACTGAAGACTGACGAGACCGTGTCTTTATACAATACTTCTCTACATGTTTCCTATTGAATACGTTGAAGTAACTTTAAACTTGCTAATGCAGTTCTGTGTGAATTTGTTATGTGCATTTTAAATGGCACTTAAAAGTAAATTCCCCAGGAAATTCAGGTGTAGGAAAAAAGCAAACCAACCTGTTTAGGCTTAGAGTATGATGCTTGACATGGAGATGAGCGCAACTCTTGAGATGAGATGGATTCTGATGCAGAGGATGGACCCACACAGGACGAACTGCCACCATCATTCTTCAGTGCTATCAGCTGCTCTGTTGTAGTTTTCTATCTAATATACCAGGCAACTCTGTGGAAAATAAAATGCACTTTAGTTACACAACCTTTTAAAGGTATGGCCTGTTTTCCCACTATATTCATTCATATAATTTGTTAGAAATTGATTACTTGTGGAAAAATGTACCTATACACAATTGGAGGGCGTATTTAAGTCTGCCGCTGTCCCCTCACTAGTTAAAAAATATTTCAGCAGGATTTTAGACATGGTAAAAGTGAGGCCGTACCACAAAACAAACAAGCTTACTT
>NW_017308417.1:131232-144444 GCF_000935625.1 Nanorana parkeri | reverse complement strand
CAGCAGGTGGATGTGCCTGTACGTCATTTCTGTTCTGCAGGTGCGCGAGCAGAATCCCGCCGGGCATGTAAACAGCCGATAAAGACTTACATAGAAGTGTTCGGATAAAATAAACGTTTAAAAACAATTAAGTTTAATATTTAAAAAAATTAAACCCCGCCCCCAAAAATTAAGTCCCCCAGCACATATAAACGTAAATATGCGTCTGGTGCGCCAATGTGTGAAAACACATGTTACATATTGCCGCGAACGTGGGAGTGTGAGCAATAATTTTAGGGCCATCAATCACTACTGTGTACTGTGTGCACAGAGCTCATGGTGACTGGATGTGATAGGGAGGGAAATGAATACAGAATGAGAACTACTGAGCAAGGAATAAACAAATATTCATAAAACTTGAATCATTCACCTTATTTCCACCATTCTAATGCTATTTGATAAGACAATGTGTTACCTTTGATCCAGGAGAATGGAGGATTGTGAGAGAGAGAGAGCTTTCAGCCCATGCGGCTGAGACCAGAAACAGGAAGTGAGAGGTGAAAGTTCACCCTCTAGCTCCAGCTAAGCAGAGCTCCTCCCACAGACCTGCTATACTCTGTCTGTCTCTGTCTAATCTATGCTGCTCATGTACTTTGGTGCATGACAGTGCACGCAGGGTTGATTTTAAATTTTAGGGGATTGTCTGAAGGCACAGAAATTTCACACACACACAGACACACACACACTTTTACATGTACTGTATGTAAGTGATGGGAGATGCATTTTTGATCTCTCTCTCTCTCTCTCTCTCTCATATATTTATATAGTCTGTGTGTCTATCTATCTATCTATCTATCTATCTATCATAACTTCCATCATTATACATCCCTCATATGAATGTGAGTGATGATGATTATTATTATACAGGGACACACAAGGGATCCCGCACATCCCAATGGCAGCTGAGAACCCCCATGCGTCACTGCACCAAATCGGTCAAGCAAAACAAATGACAAACGCACTCAACAATTCGTCACCAGCTATACAGTAAGGTGCACACGAAATGGGCTTTGAACAGTAAAACAGTAGAAAGGTATCATGGCACACTCACAAGCCAGCATTTAAGGAGTTTGGGCTTCCTCCTGACAAACCTGCACCCAATTTGAAATCTTCTGCCCCCATGTGCTCCAAGATGGAGACTCTCATAGTTTAGAGTTAGGACCACACTATAAGAGGTGCCTTGGCGCGGCTGTGCGGCTTTCACATTTTCTGCAGAAGACGTGTATCCAAACCTCTGTTATTAACCTTAGTGGTGAGACAAGTTGTTTTACATGCTGGCTTGTGAGTGTGCCATGATACCTTTCTAATGTTTTACTGTTCAAAGCCCATTTCGTGTGCACCTTACTGTATAGCTGGTGACGAATTGTTGAGTGCGTTTGTCATTTGTTTTGCTTCACCCTACGGATTGCTCACCTCATTGGAGATTCCTCAACACCATGGGAGGTCATCTCCTTGGACTTCATAGTCGAACTTCCCGTGTCCCAAGGACATGATACGATCATGGTTGTAGTCCATCTTCTCACCAAGATGGCTCATTTCATTGCTCTAAAAAGACTTCCCTCTTCGAAAGAAACCGCACAGTGCTTCATCTTCATCATATCAGACCGAGGCACCCAGTTCGTCTCTAAATTCTGGAGGGCACTCTGTACTTCGTTGCACATCGAACATAGGTACTCCACAGCTTATCATCCCCAGACGAACGGACAGACAGAGAGGGTCAACCAATGTCTAGAGCACTACCTAATACCACACACCTCACACCTCCAAGACGATTGGTACGACCTACTCCCCCTAGCTAAATTCGCCTTCAACAACTCGCCTAGTTCCTCCACTCAACAAACCCCCTTCTTTGTGGGTTCCATCCTACGCAGTTACCCTCTAGCATTCTTCCACCCAACGTGCCCTCAACAGTGGATTATTTGACAACATTAGCAGAAACCAAAGACCTCCTCGAACACAACCTCCACCTTGCTCAAGAGAGACAAAAACATTACTATGACCTCAGGAGACGCCCCCGCCAGATTATCGGGTTGGCGACAAGGTCTGGCTCTCCACGAAGAATCTGCGACTGAAGGTTCCTTCGAGGAAGTTGGGGAAGCAGTTCATTGGACCGTATGCCATTGAGAAGGTGATTAATCCAAATGCTGTGAAACTTACGCTACCTCACGACTTGCGAATCCATCCATCCTTCAATGTCTCCCTGATCAAGCCTTTCAGATCCCATCCTTTCCCTCTGAGGACTCCTCGACCGGCTCCACCCCTGGAGGTTCAGGGTGAAACCGAGTACGAGGTGGAACAGATACTGGATTCCAGGAAAAGAGGGAGGGCATTGCAGTACCTCATCCGTTGGAAGGGCTATAGTCCCCAGGAGGACTCTTGGGAGGACGCTCGAGAGGTACATGCACCGCTTCTGAGGCGGAGATTTCATGCTCGTAACCCCCACAAGCCGACCTCGGCTGGGAACCCCGGAGGTGTTACCTTGCAGGGGGGGTCCTGTAACGAGTCCGGGAACCGCGAGCCGCTTGCTTCCCAGCCTGGAACGCATCGGCCGCGTCATACTGCGCGCCTCACTTCCGGTGGTGGCGCTCCTATGCGTTACAGGGTGGAACGCGGAAGTGTCAGCACGCTGCAAAGCGCCACTTCCGCGTTCACGGACTATTTAAGGAGCTCCAGAACGAAGGAAGGGCGTTCCATTATTGGGTTCTATGCCCCAACAAACCAGGAGCCTCACCCTCTCTCCTACCTGCGACAGCATCTACTACCCTGGAATCAACACGGCAAGGGACACTCCACCAACTCTGAGAACACCAGGGGATCCTACTACTAAGAGCAATTACTAGTGTTGTGGGGGATTCCTATCCTGTCCATTGACACTCTCTCTCTGCCGTTCAGTTTGTTTTCAATTGGAACTGTACTGTGTTTGATACTGTTTGGTAGCAGGCCGTTACCTATACCAAGTTAAAGTACTACCATCCATTTGCCATACTACGTTTAGACTGTCTAAGTGGATTTCCTTATACCTACCTTACTTAGAAGATACCTAACCAGCTTATGATATTAATAAGCAGTACTAGGTCTGCCATTATTGATTTGTTTTGTTTTGTGGTATATGATGCAGGAATCCCAAACTCTCTGTTTATAAGGGAGAGAGACGCCTGGGAATCACGACTGATTGCCACACCCGGAACCAAAGAAGGATTTGGTCAGCAGCTGTGATCCAATATAGCCTCAGAACTACAAGGGAGCATTACAGTTGGACCGCGAGACAAGGCCTCAGTTCTATATTTGGCACACTTACTGCGGCACTTTGCCGGCAAGTTGTTCTATGTCCTACCTGTACTACCCCCTGTCCTTGTCGCTGTCTTTCCCAGTATGTCCCCCCACCTCCCCCTCTGTGGTTCTCACCCTTGGTCTGGGTTACATGATATCTTGGACACACCTCATTACATATCCATGATGGCGTCCCTTCGTTTGGTGACATACAATGTCAGGGGCCTTAATGCCCCCGCTAAAAGGCACCAAGTCTTAAAACGAATTGCATAGACTGCACGCGGACGTGGTCTTTTTACAGGAGACCCATATCTCCCATGACTCCACGCTACGCCTGCTCTCTAGGTACTTCCCACATTGGTATAACTGCATATCACCTACCAAACGGGGGCATGGGGTCGCCATAGGATTCAGGAAGGATGTCCCTTTCGCGGTCACTGATAGACTGGTCGACCCGGAGGGCAGATATCTTTTTCTCCATGTTGTATTGTATGGTGTTATGTATACTTTGGTGAACGTTTACTGTCCGAATTCCTCACCAGCTTCCTATTGCCGAAAAATATTAGGCAAACTGCGGAGCTTTCGTTCTGGCCACCTGGAAATATCTGGGGACTTTAACTTCTGTATGGACCCGTGCGTATATACCTCCATGGGCTTTACCCGCAATCCTAAATCGAACCTTAATACAGTATGCAGGGCACTGCACGACCTACAATTAGTAGATGTGTGGAGGGTACTTCACCCGAAAGAAAGGGACTACTCCCATTACTTTACCGTCCATAACTCCTACTCAAGGGTGGACATGCTCTTCTTGGACCACTTCCTCCTTGAAGCGGTACAATCCGCCAATATCCTCCCTCTCCTCCCTTGTCTGGTAACAACCCTTACATATTTCACCATCGGTAAAATGTATTAATATTATGGGCCACCCATTACTACCCAAGTCCACCCTTTCCCTCCCTTCCCTCCCTCCATACCTATAATCCCGCTTAATTCAGGCCTCATACATCATACCATGGGGGGATTATTTCATTTATTATACCCTTAATATACTACCCTACACCATCCCTAAATTCTCACTACTAAATTACTATCTATCTTATCTCCTTCTTCCCCTCAAAATTTCTATTTTGTGAAAAAATGAAAAAGACTGCTTGATACCTTTCGTTAGTCGTATTCCTATTATCTATTTCCTTCCGAAAATACACAAAAATACAAAAAAATCCTCCAGGACGCCCCATCGTGAGTGGAATAGACTCCCTAATGGCAAGATTAGGGGAATACATCGACTACCACCTACAGCCATTAGTAGGACAAACTAAAGCCTTCCTAAAAGACACTAAGGATATCTTGAATATCCTAGAAGATATTAAGGTGAATAAGAATACCACAATGGCGACCATAGACGTGAATTCGCTATATACGGTAATAGCTCACCAAGGTGGCCTAGAAGCTGTTAAATGGGCCTTTGGGAAATTTGCCAACTATGAAGAAGAGCAAAAAGACTTCATTATGGAAAGTCTACGATTTGCAATGACAAACAATTTCTTCTGGTACAAAGGCGACTATTACCTCCAGAAGAAGGGAGTTGCCATGGGTGCAAAATTTGCACCAAGTTTGGCAAACTTGTATATGTCAAGGTGGGAGGAGGAATGCATTTTCAAGAGAGAAATAATATAAAAGGATGGAAGGATGGAAAAGATTCATCCATGATATCATAGTTGTGTGGGAGGGGGGTGCGCACTCCTTACAGCTATTCATTGATGGACTTAATTCCAACCACCACAACCTCTCCTTCACAAGTCATATCAGCGATCGAAATATAAAATTTCTGGACCTTGATATTACAAAGCATGGAGAAAGATTTAATACAAGGACATACTTTAAACCTACAGATAGAAATGGATACATTCCGATATATAGCTGCCACCATCCAGTCTGGCTCAAAGGGATACCAAAAGGGCAACTAACTAGAATTAAAAGGAATTGTACTAATGATGAGGACTTCTATAAGACTTTTGTTTTTAGCAAGAAAATAGCCTTTAAATGGACGTCCCCGAGTTCACCCACAGTAGAGGAGTGGCGTAAGCAAGTTGATTTGGTACTTTTGAAAGAGAAACTGCTCTTTAAACATAAGAGGGTGCCCCCAGAAATGTAATAATGGTCTATGGTGTAAAATCTAAAGAAAAGAAAAATGGGGAAAAAAAGAGGAAGAGAATAAGAGGTTTAGAGAGACTAAACAATAAGGAGTAAAGAAGGAGTAAAGTCAGGAGGTACTATGTTTGTATGTTTGGTGGTGTGTTTTTTGAGCGTATTTATTTTATTTTTATGGGGGGGAGGGGGTTTGGTAAGGGAGGAGGGGAAGGGATAGTATTTTAGTGGAATTAAAATTATGTTTAATATTTAGTTTGATCAGCACTTTAAAGTTTAGCTAAATGGTTGTTTATAAGTGGACTCCATCTGTTTATTAAGTATGGCACATACACATGGTTGATTATAATAATAGTCCCTCTGAATTATACATAAGCTTAAAGTTATTAAATATGCACATTAGTAGGAAATAAGAAATGGCTGGGTTTATATACGGGTATGTATGTGTGTATGTATATGTATGTATATATGTATATATATGTGGACAAATAATTTTCACACACTATTAGTGATTGAGAATCCCTTTCAGGGAAGATGATTGTTTACATATGTTTAAGTAGCAATTATTTGTTTTGATAGCACATTATATTTGGATATCTGTTTATTAACTATAGTAAATACACATATTGATTGTAGTAATAATCACCAATGAATTTTATATGGTCGTGAAGAAAGTGAATATGCAAGTGTTGATCCTATTTATTTAATTTGATTCGTCTCTTCCTCCCTACGCTCCCCTTTTTTGGGGGGGCAGGGGAGGGGTGAAGTGGGGTTGTTTGTTTGTTCTGTATAGTAGTTGTATTTGTATTTATATTGTATTGTTTGTCAAGAAAGGAAAAATTGTTAATAAAGAATATAAATTTAAAAAAAATATATATCCTCCCTCTCACCTTATCAGATCATGCCCCGGTTTGCGTATTACTTACTTTAGCGAATGCCCCATCTAGAAGCTACAATTGGCGGCTTAACGAATCTCTTCTCCATGACCCACTTGTTGTTCCAACAGTGGCCGCCAACATTGATATTTACTTTCGGGAAAATGACCAGACCCAGGTCTCGCCAGCTATCTTCTGGGAGGTCCACAAATCAGTGATTCGGGGTACACTGATAGCCATAGGCTCCAAGAAAAAGAAAGATCGTGTTGCACAGCTACAACTGTTGCTTTCTGACGTACACTCTCTAGAACTATCCCATAAAACTACCTCTGACTGCTCTATGTATCAAACACTCACCCTTAAACGGGAACAACTTAAGGTGCTGCTGAAATCGGACACTAAGCATGCTTTTGCTGCAATGAATAAGAAATTCTATGTTCAGGGTAACAAGCCAGGTAAACTCTTGGCTAATGCTTTACGCTCAAAACGCTCCGCCACCTTCATCCCTAAAATCAAGTCCTCATCAGACTCTATAGCCCACCTTACCACTGACATAGCCAATGTATTCCATGACTTTTACCAGGACCTATACCAGGTCAACCCCCCCTCACAGTCCTCCCCACGTCCAGACCTTACCGACAGAATCACTAACTATTTACAAAATGCGGGCTTACCTACGTTGCCAACTGACACACTACTTGCATTAGAATCCCCCATCACCACAGCAGAATTTGAACGAGCTATCCTTTCTACACCCTTAGGCAAAAGCCCTGGCCCAGACGTATTCCCTCTCTTATATTTCAAGCGTTTCCAGACCCGGTTAGCCCCCCACTTTTGTAGCTATGTTAACTCAATTGATGCTACCTCCTCTCTGGGCCAGAATTGTTACTTGCCCACATCACCCTCCTTGCCAAACCGGGTAAAGATCCAGCTTGCTGTTCTAGCTACCGCCCCATATCGCTAATGAATGCGGATACTAAGTTGTATGCTAAGATCCTGGCTTCCCGACTTAGCCCACTCTTACCCGATTGGATACATCCGGATCAGGTGGGCTTTGTCCCGGGGAGGGAGGCCAGAGACAGTGCCTTCAAATCAGTATCTCTAATCCACTTAGCTCATACACTGAATTCTCCAGTCCTACTCTTGTCCACGGACGTCGAAAAGGCGTTTGACAGAGTGGACTGGGCATTCATGTTCTCCACGCTGACTTCCCTGGGCCTTGGGCCCTCGGATGATGACGTGGATATCTGCACTGTATCCCTCTCCAACAGCCAGAGTCAAAGTGAACGACACGCTATCCCCCCCTTCTCGCTACACAATGGTACGCGCCACTGCTGCCCCCTTTCGCCGTTAGTGTTTGTCCTCTCCCTTGAACCCTTTCTAGCCACTATACGTAACAATCCTAACATCCATGGCATATCCTCCCCCACAATAGAGTACAAAATTGCGGCATATGCGGATGACATCCTCTTTTATGTTCGTGATCCTAGGATCTTGCTCCCTCATATACTGTCTGAATTGCGTACATATGGGGAATTGTCCAATTTTAAGATCAATATGGGCAAGTCGGAGATCTTAAATATAACGGTGAAGGGGGCGGACTGCCGCAGTTTGCGTCCTCACTTTCTCTGGAGACACGAATGCATGCGCTCCCCGGGTATCCCTTACTCCTAAAACATTAGATCTCTACACTCACAATTACATTCCCTTCTCAACTCAGTAAAGCTTGACCTAAACTCCTACTCTGCACGTTCCATGTCGTGGCTAGGCAGGATAAACACCCTTAAAATGATGATACTGCCCAAGATTCTGTTTATTTCCAAATGCTCCCTATCTCCCTCCCACCAACGTACTTCAGCACACTACGCTCCCTGCTTGTTATGTCCCTCCAGAAGCCCCTCCGAAGGAGAGCAAACTTCTTGCGTTTTGAGTCACTACTAGGGTCATCGACTTCCACACGACATGGGCTCTCTGTCACCTATAAGATTCTGTCAGGCCTCGCTGGTGATATGCCCCCGCCATATATTGGTAAATGTGAACAAGAACTCAAACAACCCTTAACTCCCTCTCAACGATCCAAAGTGTTGCACATGTGCTCTTCGGTATCGCCTGATAGCTATATGAGGGAAGTAAACTTTAAACTCTTAGCCAGGTAGTATCAGGTACCCATCACCACCCATGCCATTAGCCGAGAAACCTCCCCACTGTACTGGAGATCATGCGATCAATTACAACAATATGTTAAAAAAAAAAAGAACAATAGCGGAGGGCCACCAAAATGGAACACAGTGGATGGGTATGGCAATTGGACCCATTAAACCAACGCTGAAGAAACTTCCAGACTTTCTTTAAGACTAGCAGGGAAGAGACTGTTAAGTGTATAACTCCAGTATGACTCCCGACTGCATAATTTTTTGAAACTTAAACCATCATCACCTTCCCAGGGGATAGTTTTGATTCCAAATAATCTTAAATTATCAGGGCAAGATTGATGACTGGCAAGAAAGTGCCTGGGGACAGAGTGGTCTGACTTGTTGAGGATATTACGTTTGTGTTCTAATGGTCCTGCCTACATAATATTTCTCACATGGGCAAATTATGACATAAACCACAAACTGGGTACCACAGTTAATAAATTGTTTGATCGGGTAATAACCCTCAGAAGTCTGGGGCCCTTTCATTTTGTGCCTCATAAAGGGGCAAGCACCACAATTAGGCACCACACACCTAAAATTGCCCACCCGTCCAAAAATGCTTACTAGTTGGCCTCATTTTACTTGGGGCTAGTATACTTTTGAGATCCTTAGGTTTTTTTGAAAATGACAGTAAGTATGCAATAGTCTTTAAGGATTAGGTTCAATGTTTTTTCAGGATCTTCGAAATACTGTATGCCCGGTAGTTATATTGTGTGATGAGCAGGGCTACTTGATATCCCCTATTGGATTTGTCCTTGTTGTCGGAAGGGGTAGTGGCATGTTTAAGTAGGGTTTCCTGTATAGCCTTTGTGTCATAACCCTTGTCTGTAAACTTTTGGCTGAGGACTTTGCCTTGACCAAACTAGTCCTTATCCTTGCTGCAAGTTTGTCTTAACCTATGGAACTGCTTGTCTGTGTTCTCCTGGTCTTCCAGTTGAAAGGATATGGCACTCTGTGCCTGTATAGCCGAATAAAGTTGGGCTGGAATGTAGAGATAGCCATGGTGTGGGAGTCTAGGCGACTCTCATTGTCTTCCACTTGATGAAGCAGGTAAGTGACCTCTCCCCACAGAGACAATATGTCCACCTTCAAGGAGTGTCCCAGTCTCGTGAACATGTTTGCCAGTTCACTTTTATTGGGTAGTGCATGTAAAAGTTTATCCATAGGAGCAGTAGACCGATCATCCTGTTTGTTGCCAGACTCCGAGCGGGTGAAGCGAAAATCAGTGTCTCGGTTGTTACAGGAGGGGGAGGAATGCGGAGAGAGATCTGCGTGTGAAACCGACAAGGTCGAGCTGCTTGGCGTGGCTAGGTTGGGAGGATCCAGTGCCAGGCAGTGTTTGTTTGTTCCTGTAGAGGGAGTCTTGGAGACATCTGAGTGGGCGGTCTTTTTCCCCATGAGAGATGAGCTGGTGAGATGCTATGGAAAGGATCGGGATGTTGATTTAGTGGGTGAGTAAGAGCTTTTGTAAAGCACATCTAGCTGCCGCTTTAATAGAGTCCCTTTTACTTATATCTCTTCTCAAATAACTCCCTCTCCATTGTGACTTAGTTTTTTTCTATACCCCAGAACCAGGGACGTCCCAAGGCTGAGTGTCCCCGGAGCGAATACCAGGTGACACCCCCATCGTGACGTCATCGCTCATTCGCGCCCATCCTATTGGTGCCTGTTGGCGGCCATCTTGGTGATGAACGCCGGCAGAGAAAGTAGGGGACGTTCACCCTGCTGAATAAGGTATGCCGCTGGATCCCCTCCTCTCTCCTGATACTGTCGGGCTCTCAGTCCATGACCGAGTGCCCGACTTTTCAGGGGGGGTGACACCAAAATGACTGTCATTCATTTTGGTGTCACCCTTCCAATGGTAGAAACAGGGACACTGGCACTCCAAATGCCTCTATTTATTGACGTAGATTCAGCATATCACACTGGTGCAACGTTTCGGGGGCTTGCAGGATCCCGTTCCTCAGGCAAAAACGTGTTGAAGGTGCAGGTAAACACACATATATTTAAGACAGAATGTGATAACAAACCAATCCTAGAGCTCCCTGAGACCCTGTGACATCACCATGATGTCACGTTCCCGCCAGAATAAAAAAATGCATAGTATGGGCGCTGCAATGTTTTGAAAATGAATGTCATGCCCCGTTTATTGTATATTTTTCAGACCCTACCTGTCCATTTGCCCCGGCATTACTTGCGTTCCATTCGTTCGGCATTTATCCAGTTTATATGGCAAGTGAAATCAGCTAGGATCAGAAGAGACATATTGCAGCGTACCAAATCACGGGGAGGCATTGGTTTCCCAGACCCGGAACTCTATTACATTGCCACTCACCTGGCACGAGTAGTGGACTGGTGCAGGCATGATGAAGTCAAGTTGTGGGTCAATATAGAGAGGGAGACTGCGGATTTCCCTCTTCAGGGGGCTCCATGGTTAGACTCCAGTTTTCTTACCTCTTTACTTCAGCATCCACTTATTGGTCCTACCATTTTAGCGGTACGAAAATACTATGACATGTGTGGCATATCCTATTCTCCATCCCCTATGACTCCTATTATGGGTCACCCAGCATTCGTCCCTAGTTACACAGACTGGATCTTCCGTAATTCTCGGGCGAACGGACTAGATGTTGCTTATCAGTTTCTTCACAATGGCTGTTGGAAAACGGTCTCTACACTTGTGTAGAGGAATGACATGTTCCTAGTCTAGACCCCCTGGCAAGCCCTACAGTTATCCTACTTTTTGAAATCCCTACCTCCTGCAGCCCGGTTTCATAGATCACGTACTGCATTTGAGGAGTTGTGTGGGGGAATGGTCCGTGGGGCGCTTTTATTGGCCTATAAACTGCTGCTGAACACGTTACCTGTATCAGATTTATATTTCCTTCGTAAATGGGAGAGAGACCTCCACATTACGTTCTCCGAGGCAGAGCTGGACAGGATCGTGTTCTTTGCGCATAAGGCGTCCATATGTAGCAGATATCAGGAGACGACTTATAAGATCATGACCCGCTGGTATAGGACGCCCTCTGTCCTATCAAAATTCTATCCACAACAATCAGATCGGTGTTGGCGCTGCCAGAACCACACAGGCACATTACTGCATATTTTTTGGGAGTGTTCGCGAATCCGCCCCTTCTGTAACCAGGTTCTAGGGGTGGTTCACCAATTGACGGGCTTTGCCTTAACTGATAAGCCCGCAGCGGTTCTCTTGAACTTAACTCCGATGTCCAGGAAGAGATATGGGAAGTCGCTTCTGCGACACCTGTTGTGTGCGGCTCGAACATGTATCCCTAGTGTTTGGAAGCAATCCACCCCCCCCCCCCCCCCCGACAATGGTTCACTGGCTTAACAGAGTATCTGAGATTAGAGAGATGGAAAACCTGACAGCAGCTTTAGGGGACCGAACAGAGGCCTTTACCCAAACCTGGTTCTACTGGGATCTGTTTGCTAATTCCTCGGAGTACAGGGAGTTGCTCTGAGGGGCATAGCGGAGGAGGTACACCTGGTTCATAGGCAAAGGGCCCTTCCTTTTTCATCTCTCTCTCTTTGGCTGTCCTCTTTTCCCCCCTTTGGCTACCCTGGTTTTTTGGGGGTGCACGACGATTTACGTTGTATCTTCGTTTCCTGATGTCTGTACACTAATGGAAATGTAATATGATTATAGATTACTTTAGCCTCTGGATGGTGTCTTTGATGATCATGCTTGGTCATTGGTGATTTTGTTAAATAAAGAATTTGAAAAAAAAATGCATAGTATTAAGTTGTAACAGACAGAAGTCATGCTATGTAAAAATCTCTAGCATACCCCTCCAATGGTGTCACCTGGGTGCACAAGGGGGTTGTGATGCAACTGCCCAGAACTCTAAACCTGCTGGGTTGTTATTATGTAATAAAACGTGTTTTGAAACGTTATGTTTCTTTAAACCCAGTTTAATGTTATATACATGTTCTTTCAAACAGAAAGATTCATCGTTGTCCTCCCTATATATTATAAACCACAGGGGCACTTTAACATATATACCACCGATGTGGAATTACATCACATAAAGTCTTCACTTTTATATTATTTCCCCGTATTTTCAATTTTGAAAGTATTTCCTTTTTTTAAAATCTTATCTGATGTGTTTTTACATATAGAATCTGCCTCATGCTTAGAAAGCATGTCCCTCAAAAAATGTGACTTATTTCTTTTTTTGGGGATCCACTGCAGTTTGCACTAATTTATTTCTATATTAACGTTGGGAGACTCTTATATATGATCTTAGGGTTCTCTGATTTGCACCTAAATTTATATCTTTTCATAGAATATCCCAGTTTTTGTTATAATTCCCTTCACCTTTTACACCTTATTGTACATTATACCCTCTCTTCATTCATTCTTCATATTACTCTCTGATTTTATCCCTCAGCACATATTTCCTGTCTGTATCTTGTACTTTTCTTATCTCTCCTTCAATACATTTGTTTTTATATCCCTCCTGCATACATCTCTCACCTAGCATGTTGGATTGTTCTGCAAAATCTTATTTCTTGCAGTTTTTCATTCTTATAAACTGTCCTCTAGGAACATTATGTAACCAGGATGGATAATGGCAGCTGGATGTAGGGATGAAGCTATTCCTATCTGGTTCTTTGAAATAAGTTTTCATTTATAACCAAATCTCTACTGCATATATATA
>NW_017308417.1:125690-130849 GCF_000935625.1 Nanorana parkeri | reverse complement strand
ATATATATATATATATCCTTATGCTATCCTTATGCTATTATGATAGTGCCATGATAGCTTTATATCTTTAGTGTTGTGTAATGCAGACATAAATTCTAATAACTCCTCCCTTTCATACTAGTACATCATTTATGTATTTTTTACACATTCTCCAGCTCCTATTTTGCCATAAATGAGTTTCCAGTACTTGGTGCAAATTAAGCACCCATGGCTAAACCATTAACTTTTCTATAGAAACAATTCTCCTACCAGACAGTTGTGTTTTAGGTCAAATTGTAATACCCTTTAGATACATTTCTTATACTTTAATCAATGTCTCCATCTGTCCTTTAAATCCATTTTACTGCTTATATAACCTTCTTTTAGTTGATAATATTATATAAAGAATTTACATTAGCTGTAGCCAAGAAGCAATCTGAGGTATACAGTGTACGTCCCGCCACAAAGTGGCTCTATGACTGGCCACGTACACTGTACGTGCCGAGTTATATTAGCCTCTGTAATGCTGGTAACTGCTGATTATCAGCAGTTCCAGTCATTAACAAATGCCTCACTATTGAGGCATTCATTAATGAAATAGTTAAGCTTTTGTAAAATGTAAAAAGAATGAAGCCTTTACATTCAGATACGGGTTCGCTAAATAGCGATCCCGTATTTGACAGCTGAAGATAGCAGAGAGGTAGCAGTGACTCACCTCTCTGCTATTCGTTTTGACAGCTGTATAGCCTGGCCTGATGTTAAATGATACATTTCAAACACTAGATACAAATGTATCTCTTGAGGGAAATGTATCGTCTAGGAACGATCAAAGACCTTTAGTGAGATCTGATTCTGACATGCTGTCACGATCAGTCTCTAAAGTTATTATTAGCTGTTCCTAAGTTTGGAGCAGCCTGATAATAACTAAAAATTAAAAAAAGTTAATTTATTAAGCAGTCATAGTGACTGCTTGATATACACTTATTTTTTTAACAAAGTGTACAAAAAAAAGTGTACAAAAAATTAGGAAAATAAAACTTTTATATATAAATATATTTTTATACTATAATTATTATTTAAAAAATTCTAAAAATAATAATAATCAAAACTTGCTGCTGTGGAAGAATCACACAGCAAAAATGTAAAAAGTGTGCCAGTCATTTCGGAACAGAAACTAAAAACTAGCTCAGTCATGAAGGGGTTAATAATTGGAGTAAATGCTTGGTGTCCTTTAACCACTTGAGGACCGGGCTAGTAAACCCCATTCCCGTCCAGGCCATTTTTCAGTATTCAGCGATTAGGTACTTTGACATTTATTCAGTCTTGCAATGCCATACCAAAATTAAACTTATTCATTTTTTTTGGGACAGATGGAGCTTTCAGTGGTATTTAATCACCACTGCGTTTTAATTTTTTACTATATAAAGTACCTAAAATGTTTAACCTATAGTATGTTATGAAACATTGCAAATCAATAATCTTTCTTTCATTTAGGCCAAAATTTATTCTGCTACATTTCTTATATTAAAAAAAACCAAATATATAGTATATATTATTTAGAATGTGTGAAAGTTATACAGTCTGCAAACTATGATATATATTTGAAATGTATCAACCCTGATGTCCTTACCGCCTATCGCATTTCTTGAGGCCTTAAAATGCCAGGACAGCGGAATCGCCCACAAAATTTGGAAAGCAGACACCTCAAGGTATTTAATGAGATGCACAGCGAGTGTTCTAAAGATTCCATTTTTCATGGTGCAAGTTTTCTGAAAATAAAGAGAACATGTTTTTGTTTTTTACACAAAGTTGTTTTTAAGATATTACTAAGACAGAGCATAGGAATCTTTGAATTATACCCCAAAACACATTCTGCTACTCCTCCCATATATTCTGATATATGAGACTTTTTTGCTACCTAACTGCATAGAGGGGCCCAAAATCTAAGGAGCACCTTGAGGATTTAAATAGGCATAAATTTGATATCTGTTTTCTTGCTACCTATTACATTTTTGGAGGCCCTGAAGTGCCAGGACAGTAGAAATGCCCACAAAATGACCAAGCAGACACCCCAAAGTATTTAATAAGAGGCATGGTGAGTCTTTTAAATATTGAATTGGAAATGAAAGAAAATCAAAACATATTTCTTTATGCAAAGTTGTAAACCAATAAAATGTTACTACCTCACAGCATGAGCATACTTGGAATTAAACCCCAAAACACATTCTACTCCTCCTGAGTATCTGCATACCACACATGTGAGACTTTTTCACAGTCTATGGCATTGAGGGGCCCAAAATTCAAGGATCACAATGAGGCTTTCAAGGAGCATAAATTACGCATCTGTCAGAATGTTTACTCTGATAAAGTAAACAGTTTTCTATTTATGAAAACAAGCAAGAATCTGTAATTAAGGAGATTCCCAACTTATTTTCACAAATCAACTAATAACTCGAGTTCTTTATTTGCGGTAACCTGAAGACAAAATAAGAACAATAATGTGCAAAAATATATATATTTATTAACTAAAAATCAGTGCAAGATAATCAAAATGTAACAGGTGACAAATAAGGAATATAGATCAACATTTCAATAATATTGATCAACATAGATAATAAGAAAAATTAAACCACAGGATATAATTTCAAATATTAATGAAACAAAACTAAGTAACTCCAGGAATTCAATTATTAGCTTCTCAATAGTTTAGCAGAATGTGACAACATAATGTGCAGATTTGACACGTGACCTCTCCCAGCCAACAGATATTCTCAAGCTCAAATTTTTACTGTGCACAAACTCATAATTCTATGTACAGGACTGGCTATCAGCCAAGAATTGCTTTTTGGGTGCCATGGACGTTCTCAAGTTTCCAGGCAGAAAGAACAGTAAAAGTGCAGGCAGTGCACTGGACAAAGCTCTAGGGACAAAATTGAAGTGAAATGGTTTGATACATAAATGTAATTATAGCAGATTACATTGTATTGTGTGTATTCTGTGTAAATGTCATGTTTTCACTTTTGAATTTCCCGCCGGCTCCGCCCCCCACTGTGACGCCGAAAACGGAACTGAAAGCCGAATGCCGGCATCGGCCGGCCGCGTACAGCAGAGGACAGCGCGGGCTCACAGAGACAAGGTAAGTGACACTTTTGTGCAATCCCGAGTGTGGCTCGGGGTTGCCGCTTTTGGTACTGAAAATTAACCCCGAGCCACACTCGGGAATACCGCCAGGGAGGTTAAGGTAAAGACAAACTTCCACTAAGTTATTTAATTTTTATGCATATATCACAACTAAACCATCGACTAGAATCGGAAATCAGCTTCTTCTCCCAAATTAAAAGGAAGGTAATTTCTACTGCAGTTAGAAATTTGACTCCAATTTATTTTTGATGCTAACTATGACCAAATGGCTAGTCAATTGCCTACAGATAAATAGAAATGTATACTTTGCCAAAAATTGAAGATTATTTTGCCTAAAAGATGTCAGCTTTGTGTCAGTGTAGGGTCAAGAGATGTTCAGGTCCTCTTTGGTTCAGTCCGTCAATCAACTTCAGATCTCTGCCTCCAATGTCTATGTACGTCCACCTGTATATTCTTTCTTTTTTTCAGTCTTTTTGTTCACCCCACTCTTAACTTTCTCTTAACTTTTATCACCCAAAAACTTGGTAGGAGATAGCCTATCTCATCCTGATTATGACATCAGGACGGTATCACTTTTCTAAAAATTATCCCTGCAATTACCTTGTGGACATGTTTATGGCAGTGCCAGGACAGTAATGATTGTAGATCTGTGGACATGTTTATGGTGGTGTCTGGACGGTAATAATGAAGAAATAATGTCACCAGCACACCATAAGAGTAATTTAGCAACAGTCCATTTAATGACACCTTGCCATTCAATACAAGCGCTTTCGGGGCCTCAGGGGGGTCCCCTTCATCAGGCTGGCAGGTAGAGCCTGATGAGCCACTGATGAGCCTGATAAAGGGGACCCCCTGAGGCCCCGAAAGCGCTTGTATTGAATGGCAAGGTGTCATTAAATGGACTGTTGCTAAATTACTCTTATGGTGTACTGGTGACATTATTTCTTCATTTGTGCTATTCACGGTGCCGTCCGTGGTCACTACAAGCACCCACCCGTCTGCACGGGTCTCCTGGACTTTCGGGTAAGGAGTGCAGCAAGATCTCTGGTTTCTTGGACGGTAATAATTGTACATCTGTGGAAAAGTTTATGGTAGTATTAAGATGGTAATTATAATTTTGGCGTGAACCGTATACATTATTTTAAACCCCAGCCCTTTCTTCACCCGATCCCACCCCCATAGGGGTACAGTTTATGGATAACGGGGTCTGGGTTGGGAAGTGGGGGGTGGCTGATGTAGGCGGGAGGGTTGTGGGGGCCCATCAGCAGAATCTTGCCCAGGGCCCAATTAATACTAAAGATGGTCCTGGTGATGCCCCGAAAAAAGGCTGCACTGCGCCTGTCAAACTTACACCCACGGTACTGCACAGTACAAGCAGTACCACATGTATTATAAATGAGTAGAGAGTGGGAACTGCTTAAAATAAACTGTCCAGATTTTCTGTGACAACATTTTTTCTTTGTAATCATTTACTGGGGGACACAGCAAACCTCTGGGTAAATACTTTGGTTTTATAAAAGTGAACCTTAGGCCAAAGTACAGCTTCTCCTACCGTAGTAGCTATACTCCCCACACATAACAAGTAAGCCCAGTTTTGCTTAATGACCATAGGGCAGCGGTGGCGAACCTATGGCACTGTGCCACAGAGGGCACGCAGAGGCCCCCTCTGGTGGCACGCTAGCCAGCACCAAGAGGGATCATTGTATTTGGTGAGCCCGGGTGATGGGTATCTGTGGGCTGGAAGTGGGGGTGGGAGAGCAGCAGGGAAGGGGGGAGCAGTACCAGGGGTACAGGTGTCTGTGGGCTGGAAGTGGGGGTGGGAGAGCAGCAGCAAAGGGGGAGCAGTGCCCGAGGTACAGGTGTCTGTGGGCTGGAACTTTGGGTGGGAGAGCAGCAGGGAAGGGGGAGCAGTGCCAAGTGGACAGATGTCTGTGGGCCGGAAGTGGGGGTGGAAGAGCAGCAGGGAAGGGGGGAGCAGTACCAGGGGTACAGGTGTCTGTGGGCTGGAAGTGGGAGGGCAGCAGGGAAGGGGGGATCAG
>NW_017308417.1:122400-125473 GCF_000935625.1 Nanorana parkeri | reverse complement strand
TCTGAGGGCTGGAAGTGGGGGTGGGAGAGCAGCAGGGATGGGGGGAGCAGTGCCAGGGGGACAGATGTCTGTGGGCCGGAAGTGGGGGTGGGAGAGCAGCAGGGAAGGGGGAGCAGTGCCAGCGGGACAGCAGGCTGTGTCAGGGTGCTACCTGGCGGTTTTCTGATGCCTACAGTGCAGATGTGTGTGTATAATATGCAATTATTGCTGCTGACCCCTGTACTCTGCATTATTTACTCCTGAACTATGCTTTGTTTACCCCTGAACTCTGCCTTATTTATGCCTGGCCACTGTACTCTGCCTTATTTACTTCTGTACTCTGCCTTATTTACTTCTGACCCCTGTACTCTGCATTATTTACTCCTTCAGGGGGACAGATGTCTGTGGGCCGGAAGTGGGGGTGGGAGAGCAGCAGGGAAGGGGGAGCAGTGCCAGCGGGACAGCAGGCTGTGTCAGGGTGCTACCTGGCGGTTTTCTGATGCCTACAGTGCAGATGTGTGTGTATAATATGCAATTATTGCTGCTGACCCCTGTACTCTGCATTATTTACTCCTGAACTATGCTTTGTTTACCCCTGAACTCTGCCTTATTTATGCCTGGCCACTGTACTCTGCCTTATTTACTTCTGTACTCTGCCTTATTTACTTCTGACCCCTGTACTCTGCATTATTTACTCCTGACCCCTGTACTCTGCATTATTTACTCCTGACCTCTGCTGTATTGATGAGATTTGTAGTCCTCCAAAGCTGATGGTATTCTGCATTGAAGTATAATGTATTGTTGGGATTTGTAGTCCTCTGTAGCTGAGTGTATTATTCTGCATTATTGAGTGTGTGTGATTTTATTGTGTGTGTGATGTGTGTGTTTTAATGCGTGTGTGATATGTGTATGTCTAAAAGAAATCATATGTATTCAGGTCTAGCATAGTTGGCACTTTGAGATACATAAGTTGGTTTAGTGATCTAGTTTGGGCACTCAGGCTCAAAAAGGTTTGCCATCACAGTCATAGGGAGTAGGTCAGCTCATTTCAGTTCTGCTGGATCATATTGCTGTATTTATTATGTCTACCCAGCTCTAGTATACAAAGATTAATATACTGATCTTTCTGTTTGTGATTGATTTTGAAAGGTTTGGCATACCTGCAAGGCCTGAACTTTGAACGAATTGTTATGTGTCAGCTCAACCCACTAAAGATATGCCTTCCCGCAGTGGTTAATTTTTTTGCTGCCATCACTAGGTAAGTACAACACTGCATCTTGTTATAAAAATAGCTGCTTATTTATTTATATCAGTAAGTAGAGAATGAGTAACCTTTCTATTCTCTTACACCTTACAATTTTCCAGTGACATAATTTTCCCAGCATTTTTTGAAGAACACAGTAAATCTCTAGGAGCGTGAACAATAATTAGGCTGAAAAAGACATGCATCTATTCATTAAAATTCAAGGAGGTCCAGTGACCAACATTTTCTTCGAGCCGAGGTCCGAATTGCCGTCCAGACAGAACGGTCACCCAATCCATGTCTGCATCACTTTTGCCATTTAGGCTGCATTCACACCAGCAGCTGCACTGCAACGCACAGCTGCTGGTGTGTTTTCCCAGGCACAATACTAATGCATTGATCCCAACGCATCTCACTTTTTAAAAACCTTTTTGTTAGAACTTTATTGAAATGTCACAAGTGACATTTTATTAAGTACTATTGGCAAAGCGTAGTGTGATGCTGTTGTACCACATCTTGGCTGGCTTAACTGAAAAGTACAGCATCCATCAGAGTGTCTCTTACATCAATTCTCCCCATCAGAATGACCTTTACATCAGTAAGAGCTGACCCGCTTAGCGGTCGGGCTGATTTGGCCCGGAACGCGGCAGGCTGAGCTGACCATGCAGCCGTGGCCCTCTATTCAGGCATATCGGAAGGCCCTCTGATGTGCCTAAACAGAGAGCTGCGGCTGCAGTCACCAGTCTCACTGACCCCCCCTGGAACCCGCACTAACTTCCCCTGGATCCCACACTGACCTCAGGCAGCGAACCTGGAGCAACACAGAGTATGTAGCTTCATATTATTCTGCATTGCTGTATAAAGTATTGCTGGGATTTGCAGTCCTCTATAGCTGGCGGTATTCTGCATTGCTCTGTAATGCATTACTGGGATTTATAGTCGTCCTATAGTTAGTGGTAATATTCTGCATTGCTGTATCATTTATTGCTGGGATTTGTAGTCCTCTATAGCTGGTGATATTCTGAATTTCTGTGTAATGTATTACTGGGATTTGTAGTCCTCTATAGTTGGCGGTATTCTGCATTGCTGTATAATGTATTATTTGGATTTGTAGTTCTCTATAGTTGGCAATATTCTTCATTGCTCTACAATGTATTGCTAAAATTTCTAGTCACTCTACAGCTTGGAGTAATTTGGACTCCCTTACATGATGAGAACCACTAATTTGCGGCCTAACTTGAAGACCTGGAGAATCATCCCCGAACACGTTGTGGACATACAAGCCACCGTTCTAGCTATGGTGCAAGAACTAGTCTACCAGGACGCCTGGAACTGGAACACGTCCACCATGTATTGACCAGGAGACCTCCAGATGGCCTACCTCACGACATAATCGCCAAATTTAATTATTACCGCATGAAGGAAGCAGTTCTCCAGGCTGCTCATAATCAACCAACTCTGTCCTTCCAAGGATATGAATACAAAGTTTTCACTGATTTGGCCCCCTCTACGATAGCAAAATGGAAGGAACTGAAACTGATCTTATTGATCCTGCAAAATAATCAGATATCATAGTGCTGGGGTTTTCACTTTCATCTGCTCTTCCACTACAACTCTCGCTACAGCATCGTCTAAATAGCGCCACCCCCATACTCCTGGTCTTCAATCCTCTCCATTCACCTCTCAACGAGCCTTGGGAAAGAAATGTTCTTCAGCTCTGCCGGAGATGGACTATGATTCAGCGGACTGATCTGGACCTTATTTCTCTATGGCTATTTCCTTGCGGACACTGCCATACTCCGTGTGTTATCTTTTGCTGTTGTTATCTCAAAATTATCCCCTTTATATATA
>NW_017308417.1:114495-121904 GCF_000935625.1 Nanorana parkeri | reverse complement strand
TGGCTTGCTCGAGTGTCGGGGGGATTGTCAATGCTGACCTCGATTGTGGGAACATTTTTTTTCTCCCACTGTGAAGGCCCGCTTTGTTTTACCGGCAGAGCTTGCCTGTCTTTAGTCACTCCACCTCTGTTCATTTTTTGTTAGCTGTTGTTACCACTGTTTTCCTTGTCTGTGTCCTCTTCCTTTCTCCCCTCCCTTACTTTCTTCCTCCTGTCTTCCTCTGCCTTGCTCTCTCTCCTTTCTGCCTCTTCCACATCTCTTTGGGTTCAGGGGTCTCCCTTTCGCCCCCTTAGTATTGTGCAGTACCTCCCTCATAGGACTCTTCTAGATATTTATTATGGCTGAACTGCAACTGCTGACCCTTAACGTAAAGGGCTTTAATTCCCTACATAGGGCTGCATTTCATTACTTTCGCTTCATTAGAGCTAACATAGTATGCCTCCAGGAAACACACTTCCCCCTTTCTTCAGCTCCAAAATATTTTGACCCTCACTTTCCACAAGCCTTCCCAGCTTCTGCTCCAGTGAGAAAAAAAGTGGGGTGTTGATCATGGGGCATAAGGCTATTCTCCGTGGTGCGTGTATTAAACTGACTTCCTCCCTTAAAAGGGAGGGAACACTTAAACGTCTCGAGAATACATTTGCTGAAGCTTCCTCTCACTTTCAATGACGCCCTACCCTGGCCAACAGATACCACTTGGAAACTGTGAAACACAATCTCAACTTAATCCTCACTCATTTGGCTGATGCACAATTGTGACCAACCCAGAACCCCATTTTTATATGAAGGCTAATCAACAGGATACCATGCTTGCTTCCCGCCTTTGCACTGTTGACCCACAACATAAACCATAGAGGCTACGTGTTGCTCATGGCACCCTCACCATAAACCCCCATCATATAGTGAATGAGTTCCAGAAACAAATATCACAGCTATACACCTCTGATCAAAGCTTCTCCCAGCTTCTGTGGACCATCTTTTTACATCTATTGAGCTTCCCCAAATCCTTGCTGTCCTTAGAGACTCACTGGACTTGCCGTCAAAACTGAGGAGGTCTTTAAAGCCTTACATTCCCACAAATGCCCAGGTCCAGATGCCTTCTTTCCGCTTTACTATAAAAAAAGTATCTGATATCCTAGCCCAATTACTGACAGCCCTCTATTCCAGCCCCATGATGTACGTCAGATATGCGGGATTTAATCCCCCCCATCACTTGCTATAGGCCATGGCACCAGACATTACCCATTATTCGCTTTAGCCTTTGAACCTTTGGCCCTTTCTTACGAACCCTATAGTCTCTATTCCTAATCTGTTTTCTCCTTTCCCTTTTTGGTGCTATCTCGGCCTAATGGTGAGAAATCTAGAGCTCTCAATATTTCCCACCCAACCTCCTGGGGATCCATCTCACTAAACCTTATGACTCCTTATTGTAATGATAAAATGGTGGGTGTATAAATATCTAAGCATATAAGATATATATATTTGTGTATTGTGAAAAAAATTCAGGAAATATCCAGGCAACCTTGTTTCTTTTCCAGGGAGTAGCGTTTAGTGCAAAAACAGATGAACAGGCACAGTCTGACAGAGTAATAATAAAATAAAATAATGAAAATTCCCAGTTCTCAGTACCCTTCTCTATCTCTCTCCATTTCTCTCCCTCTTTCCCTACCCAATTTCAGTCTCTTCTTGATATACCCACTTTCCTCATTCACTAAAATGTGGAAGAAGAACAGAGAAAAACTTTTGATCTTATTGTTACCAAACAGTAATCTTTGATTCCCACCTACCCTGTAACAATTACATCTCCTTTAAATGCTTTCAGCTGTCATTTGCCCTACTGTTTGACATCAATTACATTGTTTATAACCTTTTCCTTAACGATTACCCATAACGATTACCCATTTGGTATGCAATTACAAATACAGGCAGTCCCCGGCAGGGGCTTAGTGGCAACTTTTAGCCCAGGGGGCAAGTACAACCCAGAGGCCCATGGTGCAGCGACTTGGCCCACTTCCCACTTTGACTCTTCTCCCGGCCCCTGCCTGCCACCTTTGCCATCTATGTTACGGTGGTGTGAATGATTGGGTGATGTGAGGACTCACTAGTCAGTCCATGAAAGGAGTGACAGGTTGGGGGATGGGCTGCTGGGCTCCCTGCATCGTTCTGGCCTTACTCCGCTCCATGTCCGGTACTTAGGCACTCTCACCCACTGTAGGCTGCCGGATTTCTGGGCTTTGAGCTGTGGGAGGAGCCGGACAGTGTCAAAGTCAGAGTTCTATAATTTTTCTCGACCCCATCAATTTTGTCGACCACGTCAATTACGGTGGGGCCGCTTCATCCAAATCAGATGTTTTCATGACCCCCCTTTCTTCATGCACATGCGCACCTGGAAGTGACACGGCAGATACATTTCTGGGTTGAGGAAATTATACCACGATGGTAGCGGAGGGATGCCTTGTCAGTTCTGTGCACGCACACGATCGCTGCGCCCCTTTTAGTTCTGCGACTGACTTCAAGCTGTATAGGGACTACAACTCTCAGCACATTATACAGCAATGCAGAATAATACCATCAGCTATAGAGGACTACAAATCCCACCAATACATTATACAGCAATGCAGAATAATAGTATATAAAATTTGCTACATACTCTTTGCTGCTTTGCTCCGGGGTGTCAGCCTGATGTCTTGGTCAGAAGGTCTCAGGAGGGGTGTGGAAGGTCTCAGAAGGGGTGGGGAGGGTCTCAGCATGGGGGATGTGCGGGCGGCCGAAGAGCTGTAAGCAGGCACCATGTGGTTCCCCAGAAGGCTGCTGCATGGTCCCCAGCAAACGTGGGACCTAAAACAGCCAAATCAATTTGAAAAATGACAGCGCCGGTATCGGTTTTTAGTATCAGGGAACTCTCACCAACATGCAGAGTGCAGAGGTCAGCACAGTATGTGTCAGTGGTCAGTGGTGTGATGCAAAGTGCAGAAGTCAGTGCTGTAACACAGAGGTTAGTGGTGTAATGCACAGTACAGAGGTCAGCAGTGCGATGCATAGTGCAGAGTACAGAGGTCAGCAGTGTGACGTAGAGTACAAATTAAAGTATTAACCCACAGTGTTGAGGTGAGTGGTGTGGTGCAGAGGTCAGCGGTCTAACGCACAGTGCAGAGGTCTGGTGTATGCACAGTACAAAGGTCAGTAATAACGCACAGTGCAGAGGTCAGCAGAGTGACGCACAGTACAGAGGTCTGCAGTGTAATGTAAAGGTCAGTATGTAATGCAGTGCAGCGGTGTAATGTAGAGGTAAATATGTAATGCAGTGCAGAGGTCAGCGGTTTAATGTAGAAGTCAGAATGTAACCCAGTGCAGAAGTCAGCTGTGTAATGTAGACGTCAAAATATGTAATGCAGTGCAGCTGTGTAATGCAGATGTCAGAATGTAACGCAGTGCAGAGGTCAGCGGTCTGTATGTAACGCAGTGCAGAGGTCAGCATGTTACGCAGTCAGCATGTAACGCAGTGCAGAGTTCAGCATGTAACGCAGTGCAGCGGTCAGTATGTAACACAGTGCAGCGGTCACCATGTAACACAGTGCAGCGGTCACCATGTAACACAGTGCAGTGGTCAGCATGTAACGCAGTGCAGCGGTCAACATGTAACGCAGTGCAGCTGTCAGTATGTAATGCAGTGCAGAGGCCAGCGGCCAGTATGTAACACAGTGCAGCCGTCAGCATGTAACGCAGTGCATCAGTCAGTATGTAACGCAGTGCAGAGGTCAGTATGTAACGCAGTGCAGCGGTCAGTATGTAACGCAGTGCAGCGATCAGTATGTAACGCAGTGCAGCGATCAGTATGTAACGCAGTGCAGCGATCATTATGTAACGCAGTGCAGCGGTCAGCATGTAACGCATTGCAGCGGTCAGCATGTAACGCAGTGCAGAGGTCAGCATGTAACGCAGTGCAGAGGTCAGCATGTAACGCAGTGTAGCGGTCAGCATGTAACGCAATGGACAGGTCAGCATGTAACGCAGTGCAGAGGTCAGTATGTAATGCAGTGCAGAGGTCAGCATGTAATGCAGTGCAGCGGTCAGTATGTAATGCAGTAGTCAGTATGTAATGCAGTGCAGCAGCCAGCATGTAATGCAGTGCAGCTGTCAGTGTGTAACACAGTGCAGAGGTCAGCATGCACCACAGTGCAACTGTCAGTATGTAACACAGTGCAGAGGTCAGTGGTCAGTATGTAACGCAGTCCAGCAGTCAGCATGTAATGCAGTGGTCAGTATGTAATGCAGTGCAGCAGTCAGCATGTAACGCAGTGCAGCAGTGCAGAGGTCAGTATGTAATGCAGTGCATGGTCAGTATGTAGTGCAGCGGTCAGCATGTAACTCAGTGCAGCGGTCAGCATGTAACGCAGTGCAGATGTCAGCATGTAATGCAGTGCAGCTGTCAGTATGCAACGCAGCGCAGAAGTCAGCATGTAATGCAGTGCAGAAGTCCGCATGTAATGCAGTGCAGCTGTCAGTATGTAATGCAGGGCAGCGACCAGTATGTAACGCAGTGCAGAGGTCAGCATGTAACGCAGTGCAGCTGTCACTATGTTACGCAGTGCAGAGGTCAGCACGTAACACAGTGCAGCCGTCACTATGTTACGCAGTGCAGAGGTCAGCATGTAACAGTGCAGCGGTCAGCATGTTACGCAGTGCAGAGGTCAGCATGTAACACAGTGCAGTGGTCAGCATGTAACGCAGTGCATAGGTCACACAGAAATAAGAGGGACTTACAGTGATTATTTTCCTCTCCTGTTTCAGGTGCTGTGCCATCTTCTTTTCCTCTCCTGGTGGTGGGTGGGTGGGTGGAGCAGCGAGGTTGCCTGCACGTTTGGAGGTGATTCCAGCCACTTCCTGCTTTCCTCCCTTTAGGACCCAGGCAGACAGCCAGTAGGAGTGCAGTCTCCCTCCAGCCAATGGCAGAAGAAGTGGGCGGCGGGAGCTGCCGAGGAGCCCGAGCACTATACGGGCTAATCAACAGCAGCCGAAGAGCTTCTTCTCCTCTTCGGCTGCTGCAGGAGCAGAGCGGCCGAGAGGGGAGAGAGGAAAAAAGCGATTGCAGCTGCGCCGGCGGGGGCCATTTATACAGGCACCAGAAAGGCACAGGGGGCAATTGCCACCCTGGCCCAGTCCGCCCCTGGTCCCCGGGTTACATACAAGATAGGTACTTTAGGTGTGTACTTAAATTGAATTTGTATAAGTCGGAACAGGTACATTTTTTAAGTGTAACTCCAGCCAAAAAACATTATTTAGTTTTGGATAGCATAGACAAGGGTCACATTTGTTTTGCTGTCTGTTCCTACTGTTCAGAAGATTATAATATAATAAAAACTTTTTTTATTTCAAATGACACCAAAAAAAGGCTGGCTAATGCATCTGCCCACTGCCTGCTGTCAATCAGCAGAGGAGGGGCCTGAAGGAGAAAGTTCTCTATCAGGTCCTTCCATGCTGATTGACAGCAAGCAGTTGGCGGGTGCAATAGCCAGCTATTGCATTTTACAATATCCAACAGCAGGCTGCGTATGGCTCCCAGCCTGCAATGAAGAGGGGGCGGGGCAGAGGAGCCGCGGCCAGGCCAGGAGATCGGGGGATCATCTGGATCGGGGAAGCCGACGGATCGGCAGAAGAGGAGGCCGGGACATCAGCGGAGGTAAGGGGGGCAGCGTTGGAATGCAGCGGTCCAACACAGGCGGGGAGAGCAGCGGGGACACAGGCCCGGTACAGACTGCCGGTACATTTAGGAGAACTGTGGCCCCGGTTCATAAGTTCTGATTGTCCGTAACCCAGGGACTGCCTGTACAAGACTCTGTGGGTGCCACCAAACATCTTATCAACCCCATTAACATATGAATACCGTTTCATCTCCCTTTTTTTTCATATTGTTTGTGGGGGAAGAGTTTGTTCCTTATTGTCTATTGTCCCAATAATTACACTTTCCTTTGGATAGGACTTGCTAAACAGCTGGGACAGGGGCCTTAGGCACTTCTTCTGTGAGTTTCATTGTCCCAAGGAATTATTTTAATGTGGAATCCGAAAATAAGACCTAGTACTATTTTTGGGAATTGCTAAAATATAAGACCTACACCGAAAATAAGACCTAGTTGTGACCATTCCCAGGGCCGGTGGTGGCATAAGGGGAATTTGAAGAGCCACAGGAGAGAATCAGCGGTGCCAATGAAGCCAGCTCTATAGGAAGCGAGGCGGCAGCGGAGGGAGCAGAGCCGCATAAGCCGATGCTTCCTCTATAGTGCCAGCTCCTGTCACAGGAGGAGTGATACCAAATGCACTACGCCTGTGAGGAATCGATAGTGAAAGCACGCTTCGCTCATTCTGGCCAGCGATTGGTACCAAATTGCTCTTGGAAAGGTACGACACCCCTGATTGCCCTGATCACCCTATTCTTAACTTTGCCACTCACTCCTGTCTTGTAAGTCTTCTACCGGCAATAAGTGTGGTTTGTTGTACATTAAAAAAAAAAATAAGACCTACCCCAAAAATAAGACCTAGTGCGTTTTTTTGAGCCAAAAAAAATTTAAGACAGTGTCTTATTTTCGGGGAAACACGCTATATATAAGCACTGAGTGGCCAGATTATTATGACCACCTGACGTTTGTAGGCAAATTAGCTATAATTTTGCGCTGAAGTTGCTAGAGGGCCAGACCATTATAAATAGGGAAGCAGGTTGTTTACCACGACAGTAGAAGTGATTTTTTTTTCCTGTGGCAAGACTGGTACAAGACAACAGAAGGGCAACAGTGCATCAAATTACTGCAGATCTTAATCAGGGATCCTCTCAAATGATCTCTGAACGCACTGTTCGCCATATACTGCATCGTATAGGATTTGGAAGCCGAAGGCCTGTTCGAACACCTTTGCTGTCTGCAGTTAACACGATAAAACGTCTCCAATTCGCACAGGAACACAAGGATTGGACAGTCGAGCATTGGAAAAAAGTCATGTGCTTACTGCAGATCTTAATCAGGTATCCTCTCAAATGATCTCTGAACGCACTGTTCGCCATATACTGCATCGTATAGGATTTGGAAGCCGAAGGCCTGTTCGAACACCTTTGCTGTCTGCAGTTAACACGATAAAACGTCTCCAATTCGCACTGAGAGGTAGAATTTGGCGGGAACAGCATGAAAGCATGCGCACCACATGCATGAGTACAACCCTTCAAGCTGCTGGGGGCAGTGTTATGGTTTGGGGCATGTTTTCCTGGCATGATTTGGGCCCTTTCATTCGTGTGGAACAACGTCTGAATAGCACAACATACCAAAGTATCGTTGCTGATCAAGTTCATCCTATCATGTTGATGGCGTATCCCAATGGAGATGGCTTCTTCCAACAAGACAATGCGCCATGCCACGGTGCTCGTA
>NW_017308417.1:102907-106977 GCF_000935625.1 Nanorana parkeri | reverse complement strand
GATGAATCACGTTTCCAGTTGCATCATGCAGATGGCAGAGTGAGAATTTGGCGGGAACAGCATGAAAGCATGCACCCCACATGCATGAGTACAACCCTTCAAGCTGCTGGGGGCAGTGTTATGGTTTGGGGCATGTTTTCCTGGCATGATTTGGGCCCTTTCATTCGTGTGGAACAACGTCTGAATAGCACAACATACCAAAGTATCGTTGCCGATCAAGTTCATCCTATCATGTTGATGGCGTATCCCAATTGAGATGGTTTCTTCCAACAAGACGACGCGCCATGCCACGGTGCTCGTATTGTGCAGGAGTGGTTTCAAGAACATAAGGGAGAATTTACCTTGCTTAGGTGGCCTCAACAATCACCAGATCTCAATCCAATTGAGCATTTGTGGGACGAAGTTGAAAGAGCCATCAGGCAGCTGGTTCCACAACCATCAAATCTCACAGAACTGGACAGTGCTAGTCATCAGGCATGGTGTCAGATTCCTCGCATCACCTTTCAACATCTCGTGGAGTCAATGCCAAGAAGAATCGCCACAGTAATGAAGGCAAAAGGTGGCCCAACCAAGTACTGATGGGGTGGTCATAATAATCTGGCCACTCAGTGAATATTCTACACTTATATACAGCAAATTATCCTGCTCTATTTCCAAACCTGACATCTCTATTGTCGGCTTGAAAATTATACCCACTTTCTTGGCTAAGCCGCATTGCGGTGGTGAAAATGACTTATTTACCCAAATTGCTATATTTTTTTTAGGGTTCTTCTGGTCCCAGTCTCTTTACATGTCTTACGTATTCTGCAGTGCCAACTATCCCGGTTTATATGGACTGATCACAGACTCAGTGTGCCTAAGTCCACATTGTTTCAATCCAAACTACGTAAAGGATTGGGGGTCCCCAACTTGCTCTGCTATTACTGGGCTTCTCAAATAGCACCCCTGATGAAATACCACGCTACCTCTGAAGTGCCTCTTTAGGTGACTACTTACAGATTAAATATTATGACACTTTGCTAGTCCGACAGTATCCTTCTGCTACCCTCACGCACCCTTTTTGAACGCATATGTGAAGACCCATTTAGCAGAGGTACATTTTCTCTTCTTTACGGATCTATGTTCTCTTCCTCCTCTGAACCCTCCAATGGTTATATGAAAGCTTGGTCTGACGACCTTGGGTTTGTTCTGGAGCCTGAATAATGACTCCTGGGAGATGTAGTTATGCAGTGGGCCTACTGGAGTAGTAACTGTCCATCCAACAGTTTTCCCTGCAAGAATTGTACTAGCCTGATGATGACATCACAGGGAGTAATACTAGCTGTTTCTTAACCAATTAAGTAGTAGCCTGTATATACCCTCCCATTACCATGCAATTTTTCAGTTTTCAGTTCGGTTATGTAATTTGGCTGATAATTACTCAGTCATGCTATACACAGTTTCATTGCATATCCTTTTTTTAGACAGATTATTGGCATTGGTCCCCACTTTAAAACAAGGTCTGCAGGACATGGCTGGAAAATACCACAAAATGCAATTAACTCTACAAAGGAGACAGAAGTTTTGATTGAATGCATTTTTCTCCCTCTTTCTGTGCTTTCCAGAGACAAGTGGGAGGTGGTGTGCCATCACAGTAATGCCGAGAGAGGGTGTGTTCTGTCACAGGAAAGAACAACACAGGCACGTTTACATCAGAGGCCCTGTCTGTGCTCTTCATTCATGCTCAGTGTACATGCAGGTAGAGGCTGGGGTACCAGAACAAGGCTCAGCTTGTTTTTACCAAACAGACTGTGGCTGCTTAGTGCTACACCCGGAGATGATGGCAACTACATAGAGGGGCGGTGGCAGCAGTGCTCTGCTACCTCCTTGAAGAGTAATGCTTACAAAACTGGCTTCTGTGTGGGGAGAACCAGGAAAGAGGAATAGATTTGAAGTAAAAAATGTTTACGTTTAATTGCGTAAATGTGTCCTGTACTGCGCTAGACCGACAATTGCTCTGAAATCCACTGCATATAAATATTCACATGAAATATTAATTTGTGGTATGTTTAATGTATTTTAACTATTATCTTAGTTACCCTCCCAAAGAAAAGTAATGTTGGTTCTCTATTGTGTTTTATACATTATTTTCATGTTTTCTTATATATTACATTTCTTATGTAAAGGTTTTATCTGTATGTTATTGGTATGTGTTCTTAAAATAGAAGAAGTTGTTTGGGTTTCATCTATATCCATCCATGTTTTATGATGATTTTATAATATGCATGATTAATGGGCAGCACGGAAGAAAGTGGTGTAGATAGAAAAGTGAATATGGAGACATTGAGTGGTTAATGTGGTGGTAAGATGAGTGCTTAGTCAAAGGAATAAAAAGTAATAAGGAAATGACGGTATGCATACCGACCCTCAGAGGAAGTCTAGTGAAGAAACACATCAGGGTGGGGCATACAATCGCTTCCCATCGGACTCGCACTGTTACAAGGAGAGTGAGGAGACTTTTACTTCTTTGTTTGTAAGTGCACTTTGTTTTTTTCTATCAAATTTGATTATGAAAATGCTACACAATTGGAGGTATTATATTTTTTGCTTGAGCCTCTTACTGGGAAGTATTACCGAGTGGAGAAGGAGGTGGATTGTATGTACAGGATACTGCTGGTTTGGAATGTATTCCCATCTGTATTGAATGAGTTCGTCATCTAAAGGAGGAGGAGAAGGAGTTAATTGTCCTAGTGATTTGAAGATCGTAATCCATTTGGAGAGATAATACCCAAAAAGGCTACAATTCTTATGATGTAAGTGCATGTGGCTTGTCCTGAATAGGGTTGCCCTAAACATCCGATGAGTGTGATTGGAGGAAAGGAGCACAGTTGTTTTGGGAAGATTCACTGCACAATTGTTTGGAAGATTGAATCACTGTTTTTTAAATGTATGTGTTTTACAGACACATGGGACTTCATAGCACTTAATAACTGTTTATTGATATTTAAAACTGTAGACACTTGGATAAATAATGTCAATGTATGATTTCATGTGAATATTTATATGCAGTAGATTTCAGAGCAATTATCGTTTTAGCACAATACAGGACACATCTATTATTTTGGTTTAGTGATTTCACTTATAAGTATTGCAGCATACCATCACGTGGTTTATTTATACACATCCTAGCGTGGAAAAAAGGTTTCTTTGTTTTAACAAAATGATGGCGGTTTACAGAAAATGCATATATGGTTTCTATTTACACATAATTTTCTCAAGCTCTATTGATTTTTTCAAGTATCATGAGAGTTCTTTTTTAACAACTTTCTTTTCATTAAACATTTAAATAAAAGAAACATAAGCAAAATCTTACAAAGAGGACGTATCCATACCAAATAAGTAAAAAAAAAACAAAATGTGTAATGAAAAGTGATCATAAAGTAGCAGATGTTAAACGGAATGCATAGGAACGTCAACATCTTATTATCAATGCAATAACAGCATCATAACATCAGGCAAGTATTCAATCAAGTATCCTAAGTAGGGTTGCACAGATACCAAGTACAGTACTCTGTACACGTATGAGTACACGTACCGATACTTTTGAGCTCCAAGACTAGACTAGAGAAACATTCAGAAGTTAGGAGTCAGCTGTCATTTGTAAGGAGCACACGGAGCTCCTGGGATTTGTACATCTCAGTATTAATGTATGATTTTGTTTTTATAAATATAAATAAAGTGATACACAGATACCAGTTTTGCGAGTACGAGTACTGGTACTTGCCGAGTACTTACAAGTACGAGTACTGATACATTTTTGTTCCTTGTCATGTGACAGTTTTTCTAAAACAATACAGACTAATGATTTCAGGACAGTGGTGGAGCGCCAGAGCCAGGCCCCAGCTGCAACCTCTGCAACCTTGGTAGTTCTCATGAAAATGCCAAGTATCTGCACTGGTACTCGAAAAGTATCTGTGCATCCCTAATCCTAAGAACTAAGTCCTAGAAGATAAAAAGAGTTGAGAAAAGGGGGAGAGAGATCAAAAATTGAAGAAAGAAGAATAAGAAGGAAAGAGAAGAAAAAGGGACCG
>NW_017308417.1:94735-102889 GCF_000935625.1 Nanorana parkeri | reverse complement strand
TTTCCAAACCTTTTCAAAGGTAGAGGTAGAATTATTCAACCTAGCAGTGAGATATTCCAAATTGTGTATATCATCCTCCAAAGTAGCTCTAAGTTCTAAGGTTGATGCCATTTCAATGCGATCAGGCATCTTGCCGCTGTGAGGATATGAATTACTAGTTTGGAACATGCCTTGGTCACACTTGGAATGGGGAGGCCCAAGAGCAAAATAACTGGGTCAACCGGTACAGTCAAGTCCAAGAGACGTTTAATCCAATACATAACATGCTCCCAAAAGGGCCTTATCCTAGGGCACTGCCAATATATGTGTAATAAACTACCAGTGTGTTTAGTACACCTCCAAGACAGAGAGGGAGTTGAAGAGTTTATAGAATGTAATATATCTGGGGTATGATACCAGTGGTAAAAGATTTGGTACTGATTTACCTTGTATAAGGTACAAATAGAGGTCTTACTAGCGTTAGACCAGATCTCCTCCCATTCCTCCATGTCCAAAGTCTGACCGAAGGAAGCTTCCCACCTAAGCATGTATTTATGTTTAGGAAAGGGATCAACCGGTATCGAGTTAAGGAATCTACCGGTATACATATCAGAAATAAGACGTTTGCAAGTAGGCCCGTCAAGGCACATCAAATGGTGTCAATGCGAGAGAATTGGAGACAGAATCTGCATAGAGCTTAGATTGGATATATGTAAAAAGGGATCTTATTGGCAGTTGAAATCTACTGTGTAATTCAGGGAAAGGCAAGATAACCCTCTCTACTTTATGTATGATAAGGGCTTGTTCACACCGAATCCGGACCAGATCTGCATGAGTCTGAGATAAAAAGAAATAAATTGGGGGCGTGGCGAGCTGCCGAGTAAGATAGCCGCAGTCTGACGGAGCTCCGCAACACCCGGTCCCCTAAGAGCTAATATCAGCAAACGAACTCACCCAGCACACACCCGGAATCACCGCTTTACCTCCCTGACCCCTAGTGCCAATCGGGGCGACGTTATGAGGCATAGCAAGCGGCAGAAGGACGCGAGGAAACAACAGACGCCAAGGCGCGGCATACCCTAGATGGCGACCACACGTGCCAATCCTGCTGTAAACACGTCCCCACTGCTTCTCCAAGACTCCCACTACTCGTCCTCCCTGGATAGCCTCCCCCTTACACAGGGAGATGACCTGGACGATGCGAGAGACACAGCCCTGTTGAAAAGGTTT
The DNA here is from genome assembly GCF_000935625.1 of Nanorana parkeri. Taxonomy (NCBI): domain Eukaryota; kingdom Metazoa; phylum Chordata; class Amphibia; order Anura; family Dicroglossidae; genus Nanorana; species Nanorana parkeri. Next base: position 101,680 of record NW_017308417.1, on the reverse strand, counting down.
CAGACTATGTTACATACTGAACTACAGGCGATCTCTGAGAAGCTGACAGACTCTCACCAGGGAACTCCGAGACATTGGCGACCAGACGGACCAGATCGAAAAGAAGATGGATGATGTGGTTGCAGTAATGGAGTCCCACGAACAGGACCTTGATACTGTGAATGCAGACCTCATAGCCCTCATGGATAAGGTCGAGGACATAGAGAACAGGGCCCGTCGCGGCAACCTCCGCTTACGTGGCCTGCCCGAATCTATTGTGGACATACAATCTACCATTACAGCGCTCCTACAAGAACTGATCACAACAATACCAATCGATCGCCTGGAGTTCGATCGCATCCATAGGGCACTAGCCCCCAAGCGACAAGATGGCCCCCGAGGGACATAATCGTTAAGTTCACTTACTACCGTACCAAGGAAGAAGTATTGCGCTCTGCCAGAGGTCGGAGGGAACTCCGCTTCCAGGGACATGAGATCCAGGTATTTGCAGACCTATCGCCTACCACCATACAACGCCACAGGGCCCTGCGGCCATTTATGGAAGCTTTACGCAACCAGGATGTCGCCTACAGGTGGGGGTTCCCATTTAAACTGCTATTCACGTTTAAGGGCAAGTCCTACTCCATCACCACCCCCAACGAACTGAGAAAAATACTTCAGGAACTGACACTGCTCCCACCATCGCAGAAGACCACCTCGCAGGCTGCAAGCAGCCCCCGTCCGGTACCCCCGAGTCCACTATGGGAAAGGAAGCAACAACCCCAAACGAATCGTCCGTGGAGGTTGAGAATGGCACCGACCCCCTCTGACCCTACTTGAGGTTTTGACCTGCCTAACCTGCCAACACCTTGGACGTGAAGTCTACCACCACTGTTGACTCGTATTCCTCCACTTTCCTTACCTTAACACTGCACCTCGGGTTATTAAAGGTGGGAGCCATTGCCCCTAACCTATTATTGCTGTATCCACGGTCGGTCCTATACTTACCGGTGTGTTTTATATAAGTTTATGTGAGAATTACACGAGTTTTATATAATGTTATATATGTTGCAGCCCTTATGAGGGAGAGGGTATCTTCACCACCCCCATGAGACCCACGGGAGAGGAGATGGCTTGGTCCACCTCTTCCCCCGTTACACTTGTCCTCCAGGACAGTTTAATTTTTTATTTGTTTTATTATGTTTACTGTTCCCTGTATGGGAAACCTAGTTCTATTCTTTCCCCTAACTTTTCTTTTTCCCTCCTTAACCCATCGGTGGATTGGAATGCATACTCTCAATCCCTCACCCTTGTACGTGAGTTTCTCCACCCGCGAGGTGTTTGCTCGTGATGGAGTAAAATACTCTTCTGAAAGATCTAACCCTTATGGCTGTTGATTTCACTATACTCTCCCATAACGTCCAGGGTCTGAATTCCCAATAGATGTAACTATTGTGTCATATTATTGTCCGAATACCCATCAGCTTCGATTCCTGTCACACCTGCTCAGGGTTGTATCCCAACATTTGAAGGGAATAGTGCTCCTGGCAGGAGACACTAATCTGGTACTTCACCCCGTTAATGATAGGACTAAACCTACCACCCACACTAGCCCACCCTCCTCACTACCACTGGATAACTCCTCCCTCCTCACATTGCTCAATGATCACCGCCTGGTAGATGTTTGGAGAGAATTAAACCCGACCACTAAGGACTATACGTTTTTCTCTAACCCCCATCATTCCTTCTGCAGGATAGACCACATATTCACCCAGCAAAGCACCCTAAATGCGTTCCTTTCTGCTCGCATCAAGGCAGTACCATGGTCGGATCAGGCTGCTAACGCAGTGAGATTCCACCTAGCAGCAGGTACCCGGCAACAGTACTTATGGTGTGTGAATGAAAGTTTGTTGACCTGGGGGGGATTTTTTGCAACAGGTCGAGTCGCATGCCCGCCAATACTTTACTCTGAACACTGGCACAGTGGATTCTCCAGTTATTCTTTGGGAGGCCCATAAGGTTACTATGAGAGGCCGCTTAATAGAAATGGCCTCCCGTAGGAAAAGGGACAGAAATAGTAGGATAAAGGAATTATACTCCACGCTCGGGGAGCTCGATAGACAATTGAAGGCTAAATTTGACAAACAACTGTTAGCACGCCTCAACACAGTCAAAACTGAACTGAACCTCCTGTTAGACAAACAAACAGAGAAGCTTATCAGGTGGTCCAAACATAAGCTCTTCACCAAATCTTACAAGCCCGGCTCTATGCTAGCCCATAAACTAAACGCCCTACCCCTGAGGAACACCCCCATTAAACTCCGAACTGCCCAGGGAAACATTACTGCAAACCCTGACAGGATCGTCAATTCATTTCATGAAAATTTAACAAATCTTTATTCCTCCTCAGGCCCGTTCTGCAAAGAGCAAGCGGATGCCGCATTTAAAGATCTTACTCTCCCGTCGGTGTCCCAGGAATCCCTTGATTCCCTGCACTCCGCTATATCAGAGGAGGAGGTAATGTTAGCTATAAAATCCCTCAAAACATCTAAGGCCCCAGGCCCTGATGGCTTCTCTGCCCTATATTATAAAAAACTAGCACACATCCTGGCCCCTAGACTAACTGACATGTTTAACTCCTTAAGCAATGGCGATTCATTGCACCCCTCACCCTTACTAGCATATATTTCCATGGTTCCTAAACCAGATAAAGACCACCTGGACCCTAATAATCATCGTCCAATATCTCTATTAAGCGTGGACATTAAAATACTCACGAAAATATTGACTAACCGATTTAATGAGTTCCTGCCCACAATAATCCATAGGGACCAGGTGGGATTTATCCCCTCCAGACAAGCGGGAGACAACATTAGAAAAATTATTCATGTTGTACATGTGCTCAAAACCAGGAATGTTCCAGGCCTCTTATTGTCCCTGGACATTCAGCGGGCATTCGACTCGATCTCCTGGGATTATCTACGTTATATATTAGTTAAATGGGGCTTCCAGGGACCGTTCTTGAACTGGATACAAGCTCTCTACATTGGGCCAATGGCCCGTATCAAGTATTTGGGTTGTGTGTCTAACCCTATTGCCATAAAGAGGGGCACCCGTCAGGGCTGCCCCCTGTCACCGGTTCTCTTTGCCCTAGCCATCGAACCCCTGATGCACTTAATTCAAAACAACCCTAATGTGAGGGGAGTGGAGGTGGCAGAGGTAGAATATAAAACCTGCCTATTCGCTGACGACGTCATGCTAACTATCATCCAGCCTCATACCTCCATCCCCAATCTACTACACATTTTGGACATATTCTCCGGGGTTTCAGGCTTGGCGGTAAATTGGAAAAAGCCGGCGGCCCTGAACATTTCCCTCGCCCAATCTACATACGAACAGCTCCGCGAGAACTTTGCATTCTCCTGGGAACGGCTGTCCCTGAAATATCTGGGCGTAAATATTACACCATCTTACGCTACTCTATACACAGCCAATTATATATCCCTGTTCCACCACCTTAAATCCTTAATGACTAGCTGGGAGCGCCATAAACTGTCTTGGTTCGGGAGAGCGGCAGCAATTAAGATGACCATCCTGCCTAAGCTGTTGTATTATTTTAGAGTCCTACCAATTGCTATATCACCCTTTCACTATCATCCCTACAGAAACGAATTTTAACATTCATCTGGCACCCCCTGAGACCCAGAGTGCCCAAATCCATATTATATAAGCATAAAAAAGATGGAGGTATAGGCCTACCTAACATATTACTTTATTATCAGGCTTCCCAACTATTGCCCCTAATCACTATACATCGGGAGACCAATATCCCCTTGTGGACTATGCTGGAGCGTCCAGATTCCCACTCAAGCTCTGCTACACACTACCATACCCGGTCTAACCACCTCCCAAAGATCACTAGCACATCAGATCCTCTTGGCAGCCAAATTGACCTTAGCAAATAACTGGAAAAAACAAATCCTGCCATATCGCGAGTTTACTTCAAGACTAGACAATATTATGACTAACGTAAGTTAGTCTATAACGAAAGATTATCCAGTATTCTGAAAGATACACATGCCAAGTTCTTAATGATATGGGAACCTTGGGTGCTATATCAACACCCGGATCTAAGCGGGGACACCCTTAGACTTCTATAAGAGACTGCCATTTCCAAATTGGGAGTGCCTCTAGTTGACAACGGGCGGCTGCCCTACTGACCTAATCTTCACCACAACCAGTTGGGGCATCACACCGATGGATCTGATACCCAATCCACCCCCTCTCCCCCGCTCTTCTTCCCTCTCACCCTTTTCTAGAACTTTCCTATGATCACTTATTGTTAATAGGGACAGACATATAGTAATGGTACCCAATTTGGACTTTTATGTACATTATAATGTGCGTACGTTGCTTGTATTGTACCCTATATGCAATGTCTCTTTTACCTGTGAAAACCGAATAAAAATACATTGTTATAAAAAAAAAAGAAATACATTAAAAAACAGACCGAAACGCAAAAAAACGCGTTTTGGTCTGTTTTTTTATTTTTGCCTAAAATGAGTTTTCAGGTGTAGTCCAGTGCGTTCCAGGGTGTTTGCATGCGGTTTTGATGTTTGCATGCGTTTTGGTGTGTTCCAGAGCAGAAAAAATAGGGCATGCTCCAATTTTTCCAAATGCACAAATACCATTGAAATACATTGGATGCATTTTGATGCATTCTGTAACTGCTCTGCATCTGCTCCGCACTTGGTGTGAACGAGCCCTAAAGCGGAATAATGAACTATCTAACCAAGGATGGGCCGTAGAGGGATCCTAAGTGGCTGGTAAAGAAGGAATGTAGAGAAAGGATCTCATCGGGGTAGTAGGAGAAGTCAAATTGAATCTAGTTTTAGTATTACCCCCAAATATCTTTGGTATGTACTATGGGAGCTAGTAAAGATAAATTATGCAAAGAGTATGGTGCTGGCCAGAGGAGGGAGTTGGTGTGGATGAGGGCTATCCAAAGGCTCTCTATCTCCATCCAACGATTGGGAGGGTGGGGAGTGGAGCCGGAGGCCAAGTGACGAAGGTAAGCTGCCAAGTTAAATATATGCGGAAAGCCCAAACCACACTGCGCCCTGGAGGCCATCAGATCATTCCTGGATACGTCTAGAATCATGCCAAACAAAATATAGAAAGAATGTTGCAGAGCTTTAAAGTCAGGCATAGGGATTTTGATAGTGTCTAAAAATAATGGAGTAAATTAGGAAGGAGCGTCATGTTAATCAAGAGCATTTTGCCCATCCAAGACAAGTGGTGTGGCCTCCATTTCTGCAGAGAAGCCCTAAGCTACTGAAATAAGGGCAGATAGTTCACCTTATAAAGACCAGACACCTGTGGGGTGAGGTAGACACCCAAATATTTAGGTTTGTCAGATTTTCAACGATAATCAAAGGAAGAGTGGAGATTGACCGGAGGGATATTCAGCAGCAATGCTTCCGTTTTGGTCAAATTAATTTTATACCTTGAAAGGGACAATTATCGTGAGAGTTCACTGTGTAGATTAGGTAGGGAAACCAAAAGAATAAAGTTAGCAGTATATCGTCAGCGAAAAGGGAAAGTTTAAATTGTTGTCCACCAACGCTCACATCCGAAACGTTCAGGGAGTTCCTAATGTGTGTAGCCAGTGACTCAACACAGAAGTCAAAAAGAAGGGTTGGTAAAGGGCAGCCCTGTCTGGTACCATTGGGAATGGGGAAAGGCGAGGTGGTTACATAAGGGAGTTTTATTGCAGCAGAGGGAGTGGAATAAGGACTAGTGAAGGTGTTTAAGAGAGGTCCCTGAATCCCCACGTGTTTCAAAGTAGAGAACAAGAAAAGCCAACTAAGGCGATAAAACGCCTTTTTTAGTGTCAAGACTCAAAAGCAGAGATTCTGTATTGTTATAATTCAGCATATCTAAAAGATCGAAAGAACGTTTGGTATTATCACCAGCTTGCCGACCAGACACGAAACTTACTTGGTCCATATGTATTAGAGAAGGGAGTAACATAGACGAAGGGCTAGAAGCCTAGTGAAACTCTTGAAATCAGAGTTCAAAAGAGCTATAGGATGATAGTTTGCACAGTCCAAATGATCTTCATCAGGTTTGGGGAGGACCATTATATGGGAAGCTAGCAGGGTGGCAGGTGTGGGAGAAGATTTGAAGAAGTCATTAAACATTCTCAGTAAGTGGGGTGTAATGACTGAATGTTTTATGATGCAAGTAAGGAAGTCTGTCAGGGCCAGGGGCATTACCATTAGGCAGGTGTTTAATAATGTGCATTAGTTCCTCAGTCATAATAGGGCAATTAAGGGATAACAAGTCATCTTGTGTAAGATGAGGGAGAGGGAATTCCAAGAGGTATTCTTGAATATGGTTAAATAACATGGGTTCCTCAAGGTGAAAAGCAGGATAATTTAAATTTTAAAGGCGGGCATAATAGTGGTGGAAAATGGATGCTATTTTGTCGGTATCGGAGTGCTTCATTCCTTTAGTATCACTTATGGATTGCACAGAATTTTGGGCCTTATCTAATCTAAGTTTGCGGGCTAACAGGTATGGGCTTTATTGCCTCTTTCATAGAATTTCTGTCTGGCATAAATCATTTGATTTCTCCATTGTTGCCATGTCTAATTGTTGAAGTTGAGCCCGAAGTCAAGTGATGCGACGAAGAGTGGATAAGGAGGGCTTAGATAGAAGAAGATTCTCTAAGGATTTATGTTGGGAAGTAAGTAGCACATATTGGGACTGAGCATCCCATTTAAGTTTAGAAGACAAAGCAATACATTTGCCCCGAATGATTGCTTTGTGAGGTTCCCATAGAGTACTATATTGGCTCACGGTACCTTCATTAAGAGAGAAATAAGTGAGCAGGAAAACCTCAAAGTGAGACCTAGTAGTATCATTTTTAAGGAGCCATTCATAAAAATGCTAATTGTATTG
>NW_017308417.1:79529-94659 GCF_000935625.1 Nanorana parkeri | reverse complement strand
TCCTGGAATCAATAGTATTATGCAGGGCTGTGGCATTAAGTAAGAAACAATCAGTTCTGATATACAAATATCCATTGCTAGCTTAGTCCAAGAGACAGGATATAAACTCCTGCCGAGATGGTACCGCAGCCCCAAAATTCTTCAACGAATCTTCCCTGACTCTTCCCCGATGTGTTGGCACTGCTCTTCTCAAATTGGTACTTTATATCACATCTGGTGGTCCTGTCCACAGATCATGTCTTTTTGGGACCAGGTCTTCATGGTCTACCGACAGGTAACGGGGTCTTCCCTTACCCCTTCCCCAAAGGTTGCATTACTGTCTGTTTTCCCAGGCTCCATCGCACGCTTTAAGAAGGACATACTTCACTTCTGTGTCTCCTCAGCTCGCTCTCTCATCCCGAGGCACTGGAATGTCTGTCCCTATTAACTCGACAAGAGTCCCTACCATGAAGGAATGGACAGGGGAACTCTGCCACATTATGCACCTGGAAAAACAGCACATCTACATGATAGACATGCTGCGTTCAATGAAACATGGTCACCCTGGCTCGCATATATGGACTCAGATCATTTTACATCACTCTGATCCCCCTACTCAGTAGATACCTGATCCTTGTACTTTTGTCAAGGCACAGACACAAGACTCCGCCTAGGATGTAGCTTGATCATTTACTCCATTATGAGACCCTCTTTACTTTCTGCTCCCTTATCTTCTTGCTTATTACTTACCCTATACACCCATTACCCTCCCCCCCTCCCAACAGGTGATAAGATTCATCCACCTGCTCATATAAGTTATTCTCTGCACCCGGGTCGAAAGGGGAATGTTGTTTTTCAGTTTGACCCATGTGACTACGCATTGCTTTTACAAAGTAACCTTTCACATGTACAATCTTACTCACCTGTTTGTTGATAGCTATGTGTTGTTAAAAATTGCTCTTCAATAAAAATTTATTATGTAAAAAGAAACAATCAGCTCTGGTATGGGTTTTATGGGCTGAAGAATAAAAGGTAAACCTATCAGAAGGATTCAGGGTTCTCCATACATCAAACATTTCGTAACAGTTAAGTAGAAGTTGAAATTAGCGGGCAAGCCGTGAGGTACCCCCAGGGCAGGGTATTCCATCAAAACCCAATCTATCCAAAGTGAGAGGGGCAAATTAAAATTGCCACCTATAACCAAATATTGGTGGGATAGGGAGGACAATTTAGAAAAAAAATGATTTCAGAAAAGAAATCTGGTTCACATTAGGGGCATAGAGATCACAAACAGTACCCAACTCAGAACCCCAGGTGCCGTGTAGAATGATAAACCTACTAGTGTATAGTAACATTAGACAGCTTAAAAAGCCACATAGTCTTAAAAAGGACAGCCAATCCGGGCCTTTTTCTGGGTGGGGGAGACAGACGAATAAGCTGTGGGGAAACGCGAACTTAGAAAGTTAAAAAGAGCTTTGAGGGGGAAAATGTGTTTCCTGGAGGAAAACTGCATCTGGGTCTATGCGTTTAAGTTCTCTAAATAGTAGGCCTCACTTATGTTTGGAATTCAGCCCCTTCACATTAAAGGTAGCATCTTCTAATGCCTAAGGGGGGGCATTTGGACATGGAGGTAGGGAGGCAGATGTATACATTTAAGGACAAAGCAGTACAAAGATACTGAAACTTACCAACCATGGCATTGTCAAGCGGAGGGAGATATCACCAAGGTCAGATCCAAAGAAACCCGCAATGGACGCACTCATGATGAACGTCCACATAGTAGAGGTACGGAGGAGGAGGAAAAAAGATGACGGGAAAGTGTGAACGTGAAGAACAAACAGAGTAGATAATAAACACAACTAAGTAAAGCAACATTAGGTAAACAAAAACTGCGAATACTAGACCCAATAGAGCCAAAACAATTACGAAGGGACTCGGCCATGGTCCTAAAGCAGGTAAATTAAACAACCTGAAAATACCAAATTATAGGCAAAAGACAAATCTAGTCAAGGTAAAACAATAGGAAGTATAACCATGTACAATTTACACCCCCACAGTAATGTGGGGGTGTAAATTGTAATCAGGAACAGGTCGTAGCTCTCCCTCGGAAACCTGCCTAAAATAGAAGGTGTGAAGAGGGAAGGAGGTGGGTAGCTAAGGTGGTGGGGTATGTGCATCCAGGGTAACTGCTTCAATCAATGAATGGGTTGAGGATGGGCAAAAAGAAAAGAAAAAAAAACACAACATAGAAAAGTATCTGTAGACCCAGACCATCCAATACCCAGACTAAGCAGAAAATAAGCCTTTAGGTGGGAGAAACGGTACACAAAGAGAAGCTCAGACACTGGGTAAATCAGCGTTCAGGCCAGACAATGAAATTAAGCTAGAAGAAAGATTGTAATAACAATAAATCGCCCAAATTTAACCGTTGGAAAAAGAAAAGACAAATCCAACCAGGGGATCTACAACAAAAAAATAGACATGTAGAAAAAACCACCGGCAGTCAAAGTGAAATTTAGGGGTGAACAGCAAAAACACTGAATATGCAGATCCTTAAGAGGGGCCAATCGCGTGGAGAGCTTCTGGGCCTAAGATGTTTCACAGCTGGTGACGTGCGCCACTTTGGTGGCTTCTGTGGTATTGAAGGAAGAGGTTCCCAAACAGCTTCAGTCAGGGGATATCCAAGTCTCTGCAGAAAGCTGATGGATCCTTTAGGGTCGCAGATTTACCATCCCATCAAGCTGAATGGAAACCCCAGCAGTAGGGGATATTGGCATCCCAAAGCGTGGTCAGCAGAGGTTGTAAAAGTCTGCATTGTTGAAGCGTGAGCGAGGAGAGATCTGGGAAGATTTGAATCAAGTTCCCATCAAATTCAATGTTGCGCATATTATGTGCTTTGCGCATAATGTCCTCTTTCAGAGAATAGGAGTGGATTCGACAGATCCATGGGCGCAACGCCCTATGAGCCCCATCTATTTAGATTTTGTGAGAAGAGGGTTCTCCCAAAATGAGGTTGAATATGGCTTGTAAGGTTTCCTTCAAGTCCTCAGGGCCAGTGGCTTTGGGGAGACCTCCATGTCCGATATTATTCCTGTGGCCCCTGTTATCGAGATCTTTAAGTTATTTCTGCATCTCACGAATTATGGGGCATTGAGAGATCCTCATGGGAGGGCTTTGATTTGTGCGACATGCATACCGGACTTCCTGATCAAGAAGCCTTAAATCCTTCTTCATGGTAATTAATTTGATAAAATCCTTCCAAAACTCAGGTTCCTCAACATCAGAATCAGAAAGTAAGGCAGTAAGGCTAGGAGCAGAATGCGAATGTTGAGAGCCCAGAGCAGGGAGAGGCCACAGATTGAATAAAAGCTTGCAGTGCCAGGCTGCTGTATACAAAGCAAGTAAAGTACTGTCTTGTATTAAGAAGGTGATGTATTGCAAAGACAAGTCTATAATTTTGCCACTTTACAGATCACTGGTTCGACCTTATCTGGAGTATGCGGTCCAGTTTTGGTCACCAGTCCACAGAAAATATGTCCTTGAGCTGGAAAGAGTCCAGCGGAGGGCAACCAAACTCATTAAGGGGATGGAGGACCAGAGCTATGAGACAAGGCTACTAAATTTAAATATGTTCACGTTGGAAGTGAGGAGATTAAGTGGGGACATAATTTTCATGTATAAAATGGTCAATGGGTAACAGCAACATTAGCAACAAACTCTTTACGGTTAACCCCATAACAAAGACTAGAGGCCACCACCCACAATTGGTGGAGAAAAAATTTCAGCACAAGGGGCGCAGGGGGTTCTTCGTTAGAGCGGTTAGGGTCTGGAACTCGCTGCCACATGCAGTGATTCCAGCTAAGAATGTAAAATCATTCAAGAAGCTCTTGAACAATTTACTTAGAGACCATAACATACAGGGGTACAGGTACTCCTAGGAACAAGATCACACATGGACTCATGCACACGCACATACCAGCGGAACCATAAATGCAGACACGCAATAGGTGGGACTTGATGGACTTATGTCTTTATTCAACCTCAAATATATGAACCATGGAGAAGGAGATACTGAAGAGACAAAGGCGGAAGAAGTGGCAGGGATATCAGAGGAGGGGGGCCCACCATTGCCCACGGCTGCAGAACGTACCCTGCGATTCCAGACATTGGAGTCCCGGGATCAAGGGGCCCACAGGGATCGAGAGGGAGACAGGCTCTAATGACTCAGTGGGGCCATCTGTGTACAGCTGCGGGGGGCAGAGGCAGGATGCCCAGCGAGGGGGGCTGTGAGGAGCAGCTGAGGCAGGCGAGCAAATGTGCGTGCTTACTTTGGCCTTCCAGAGAGGTGTGGAGGAGAGGCTGCAGTGTGGGAGCCGCCTCATTGGGAGCAGTCACTGGAGAGCCAGAGGGAGAAGTCGAGGAGGAGAAGACGGAGATGTAGTCCCCATCTTTAGTGGTGGCAGGGACAGACTGAGGCACAGGTGAAGGAACCAGAGGCTGCAGCATGGTGTCTAGCTGGGAAGGTAGTATTCAATCTGCCATCTTGGGAGGATCAGGCTGCAGCTGACGGTCCCACGGATCAAAATATTGTTTAATGCCCAGAGGAGAGACAGGAAGCGTCTGGGTACCAGCCGCTGATTTGGAGAGCCCGGCACCTTTATTTTTACCCATCTTGAGGGGGTATAGAGGCAGTAAACAAGCTGTAAACTGCAGGATGAGGGAGAGCTGAACAGAGAGACGTGCTCAGCCCGGCATTCTGACACACATCCAAGAGTTTTTAACCCATGACCCACCAGTTTCAATGTTTTTATATTCTTGTAATGGTGGAAAATATACCTCCAAAATGGTATTTGATTACAAAATGACATACAGGCCTTTACCTCAACCAAACTACATGTATATCCATTTTGTTTCCATGATTTCTGGATTTTATATGCTTTCAGATAGTGGGTTCATCTGAACTCTCTTGCAGGAGAAGTTTGTCCCATTATCTTGCTTTTATGGACTCTTATAAAGTACAAAAAAATGAGGTCCATCAGTGTTCCCTTCATGTTGCTGTACCATATGATATGGTACTGGTGAAATTGAAGTGTATTTCTACTTTTGAAGTCAAATTGGGATAACACCTATTTTATATTTGTTACACGTTCTCATTCACATAGCGTAACTTGCCCAATGTTTTTGTATATTATGCCAGATTATGTTTTTTGGCTTTTCTTTTAACTTTATTTATTAAGGATGAACACGAGACATGCCATATCAGGGAAACAATGTGAACCAGGCGCAGCTGGTTTCATGGTCCAATCGGCTAATGAGGGAATCACCATAGAAGTATACAAATGGTTATAGAGAGGCACATCTTGAACATCAAATGACTGCGTAATAATAGACCACATGAGAATGCAACAAACGCAAAACCTTCTTGGGCATGTCTATGGGTCAACCCAGGTTTTCAGGGAAAAAGCAAGACAAAACAAAAATAGAAATTGCAAGGGGGCGGGGGTCCTTAAAGGGGGGAACAGAGACAGTAGGATAAGGAGAAGGGGGTTGAAGGGAAAGGAGGAAGTGAGAAGAAAAGGAGAAAGAGACGAGCACAGTGGTGATGGGGTGAAGACAACCATATTAGTCACTCGGTCTGCACAGCCGATGGCCACAGAGAATCAACGAGAGCCAGGCGGTCTTCCCCAAGAAGAAAACCAAGATGGAAAACCATCTAAAGAGTAGCTCTACACCTCCTGGGTTTCAGGGTCAGAGGGGGACAGCAAACCAGAATACTCATCGGAGAAATAAAACTCGTTCCAGGTGTTCCAAGTATTTCGGAACTTCTCCTCCCTGTGATGCAAGATAGCTGTCAGTTTTTCCATATGCCAGATTTCCACAATCCGCCCCAGCCACAGAGACATAGAAGGAGGAGAGGTCTGTTTCCAGAGGAGTGGAATGCAGGAGCGAGCTGCAGATAACATCTGATTAGTCAAGGAGTTTCTATATCTTTTCAAGGGTACCTCATTAAGGTTAAGTAGATATCCCAGGGGGTCTTGGCCCAGATTTACCCCAGTGAGTTGGTGAATCAACTGCCTAACACCTTTCCAAAAAGAGCATAGAAGGTGGGCAGTTCCAAAATATATGCAGAAATGTACCCTGGTGGGTGAGGCACCTTCAACAGAGATGAGATACAGATGGGTAGATCCTGTGGAGAATAACTGAGACTCTATACCACCTACTGAGAAAATTAAAAATGTTGTTCCTATACTCTACTCGCTATAAAGGAGGAGTGGGCCAGTAAGATAGCCCTAGATTTCTGGGCAGGAGACAAATAAATTCCCAGATCTTCCTCCCATTTGCACAAATAAGGGGGGTATCGTCCTCCTTAGATGTAATGAGCAATTTGTATAACAGGGACAATTAATGTGAGACCAGAGATCCTGCTTGACAAAGTGATTCAAAGGAGGTAAGTGGCCTGTGTAGGGCTTGACTACATGGAATTGCCTTCAAAAAATGTCTGAGTTGGAAGGATGACCAAAAGTCCTGAATTGCAGGTAGGGTTATCCATCCAGACAGAGTCAAGAAATGCGACAATCGGAATTTCACAGAGGTTAAGAGACGTCAGAGGTGTCCAAGCTCGCAGGAAAGTCAGGGTCTCCCACAATTGGCGTCAATGGAAAGGTCCTCCCTACCACCCTAAGGGTCGGACCTATAGTCGGGTGGGACAGTAAATCCCTAGAATGTGCAGAAGAAAGCCAAGGGAGTCCAGCGAGGGGAACCGGCGTGAAGGTTTGTTCCAGGGCCACCCAGGGCTTTGGGTCAGAGTGGACACACCAGTTCAAGGTCCTAGAGAGGTGGAGAGCCTGGTAATATATCAGTAAGTCGGGTAAACCTATTCCACCAGATGATTTAGGAAGGGTCAGAGTGGATATACGTGTTCGAGGAACGGATGAAAAGTAACAATATAGAACGGGCACTCTGAAAGAACAGCTTTGGGATGGCTATTGGTAGAGTTTGAATGAGATAAAGGACCTGCGGCAGGGTCGTCATCTTGAAAGCACTACATCTGCCAAACCAAGTCAGAGTGAGGGAACGCCAGTGTTGAAGGTCCAACCTAATTTTCGTTAGAAGGGGGGGAAAGTTCGAACTATAAAGCTGAGAGACATCCGACGTAAGTTGTATCCCCAAATATTTTAAAGAAGACCTAGCCCACTGAAATGGGAAGAAGGCTCTCGGGGCTTCGACTTTTGATACAGGCAAGGAGACGTTAAATGCTTCCGACTTATGGTAATTTATTTTAAAATTGGAGAGATTCCCATAAAGCGTGAAAAGCGTTGGAAAAAGAAAAGACAAATCCAACCAGGGGATCTACAACAAAAAAATAGACATGTAGAAAAAACCACCGGCAGTCAAAGTGAAATTTAGGGGTGAACAGCGAAAACACTGAATATGCAGATCCTAAAGAGGGGCCAATCGCGTGGAGAGCTTCTGGGCCTAAGATGCAGAACAACAGGTCGTCCGCGTAAGCCATAACTTTATGATTACTCCCCCCCCGGTTTCAGCCCCTGAATATTCGTATCAGCTCTAATTGAGCACAGCAATGGTCCCAGAGTTAGGGCAAAAATCAGAGGGGAAAGGGGGCAACCTTGGCGGGCACCATTAGACAGTCCAAAATAGTCAGAGTGAGTGTCATTAACACGGACCACTGCTTGTGGGGTGGAATAAAGAGCATTAATCCAAGCTAGCATGACCAAGACCAAGATACATCATAGTGGACCTCATAAATTGCCAGTCTACCCGGTCGAAGGCCTTTTTCGCGTCAGTAGAAAGCAACATCAGCGGGCAGGCCCTCGACCTGGCAGAGTGGATCAGATTGATGGCCCTGGTAGTGTTATCGCAGGCTTCTCTGCCGGGGATAAAGCCAACCTAATCAGGGTGAATAATGCGAGGGATGTAGGGTAACAACCGGTTAGCCAATATTTTTGAGAATAATTTCAAGTCCACTTTCAGGAGGGCGATTGGCTGGAAATTTGCCCAATTAGTCAGACTTTTGTCTGGCTTGAGATTTATAGAAATGTGAGCTCTAAGAGCATCCACCGGTAAGGCCTGTCCCGCCGTAATCGAGTTGTAGGTTTTGAGAAACCAAGGAGTCAAGACCTTCTTGAAGGTCTTATAATAAGTAAGAGGGGATTTCCCTGTTTTAAAAATTCTCTCTCGGTGAGTGGATTTTCCAGGGAAGACACCGCTTCTGCAGAGAGTGTAGGGAGCCCAGAAGAGTGTAGAAAACGGGTCAATCAGAAGTTGTTTAGAGGGAGGCGAGGCTGAGTAAGCAGGGGGCAAATTATAAAGATCTCTATAAAAACGTAGGAATTCCTGAGCGATATGCTTGGAGGTAGAAAGCCGTTTTTCTGATGGAGAGTGTACATGGGAGAGGAAGTTTTTAGATTGAGGGCCTCGCAATGCTCTAGCGAGCATTCTGCTTGGCTTGTTAGAGTATTCAGAAAAGGCCCGTCTAACCCTCGGGAACTTTGGCAGAAGTGCGGTTAAATTACAAAGAGTTCAACCATTTCCGTAATTCCTGAAGTTGTGAGAAAACCGCCAAAGCCGCAGACTTCTTGTGCACAGCTTGCAATGACTGTATCCGAGATAGCGGAGTGTGGTATTGGGTATGGCGTTGACGTTTGAGTCGGGAGCCATGTTTAATGAACAACCCCCTTACTGTACATTTATGAGCCTCCCACCTCAGAGGGGGAGAAATCAGCAGCATCATTCGTCTAAAGGAAGCACGGGAGCTCCTTAGAGACCTCACTAAAAGTGTCTGGGTCCTGAAGCAGGGCCTCATTTAGACGCCATGAAGCAGTTCCCCATCCTCTGTGAAGAAGGTCTAAGGAGAGATGGATAGGGGCATGATCGGAAAGAAGGATCGGATCGATGGACGCTGAGGTAACCATAGGGAGATCCTTATGCTGTAGAAAGAAAGTAGTCAATTCGAGAATAAGTTTGATGAAGAGGAGAGTAAAATGTGTAGTCTTTTTCTGTCGGGTGCCAAAAACACCACACATCAACTAAGTGAGCAAGATAAAGTTCCGTTTGAGGTGAGAGTAAGAGAGATGGGAAGATCCCCTAGAGTGTATTAAAATAAGCTGAATGAGGCTTTGAAGGAAGGAGAGCTGGTCTGAGTTCGAGAAATAGACATTAACAAACGTCACTAAGGTATCTTCAATCAGTCCCTTAACTAGAAGGAAGCGGCCATGGTCATCTGGCAAATAGGAGATGAATTTCCACGGGACCGAGCTAGAGACCAGAATACTGACTCCCCTCGCCCTAGCAACCGGAGATGTAGCATAATATGCAAAGGAAAACGTCTATGCGTGAGCCGGGGGACTCGTTCCCCTTTAAAATGAGTCTCCTGTAGGAAGACCACCTGGCTACACTGCCTAGCTAAGTCATGCAATAGGCGAGAGCGCTTCTCAGGGATGTTAAGCCCCTTAACATTATGGGAGGTCAGCTTCAATGGTGTTATGTTGAGGACAGGTCAGCGGGGGAGCCACCCCTACCCTACCAGACCAAGGGAAGAAGGGGAAGAGGAAGAAGAAAAGAGGAAGGAGAAGGAGAGAAAGGAAAAAAAAATTAAGGGATTTGAGGGAAGGGTAGTTAAAACCAGCGACAAAGCAAGAAGGAGGACTAGTCGTCCCCCCTCTAAAAAAAAACTTTCAAAAATATAAAGGTAGAACCACAAGTAGTTCTGCCACCAACTAGGTGAAAGTGAAACCTATCTTGGGCGGGACAAAAAAAAGGAATTTAAGTTAACATAGGGGAGTTGCAACCACCAGATGAAAAGATGGAAAATCTGTACCTGACACCAGTAACTCCTAGGGGCGGGCAATAGTACAAGGCATACAAATAAATGGACTGAAACTGGAGACAACAAAGCAAGAGAGACAGGGCCACGAGCAATGATTAAGGAAACCCCTGTGGCTCCGTCTATCCCAAGAGGAGAGCATTAAACCAATTGCTGGGAAATAATATGTAGCTCTCTGCCCCCAAGATGGAGTCAAGGAGGCAGGGTGCCCACATCAAGTCCTTAAGAGTATGCACTTCACTGCGGAAATACTATACTTGTGGAAGAACAGTCAATCTTCATGGGCCAATCCAGGAGAAGCACGCTCCGGGCGGGGGGTCTGGATCTTCGACGTCTTCCTCTTTGTGGGATGGAAAGAAGGAGCTGGATAAGGACTAGAGTCCGCAAAAAAGTCCAGCCAGTTAGGAACAGCGACGGGATCCACTTCCAAAAACCGGAAAAGCTCAGAGAGTTGCTCCGGAGTGTGCAATGCAAAAGTGCAGTCACCTCGGCGGATCAGGAGATGAAAGGGGAATCCTTATCTATAGCTCGCTCCAACAGAACGGATAAGGTCCAATAAAGGCTTTAACATTGCTCTCATATGTAGTGTTTGTCGGTAGAGATCAGGAAGAATATGTATTTGAGCCCCGTCAAAGTCAAAACATCCCTTTTGCCAGGCCCGGTGGAGGATTTCTTCTTTGATGGCATAAAAGTGTACTCGGCATAGCACATCCCTGGATGCCGAACGGGCTGCATTTCGCGGGAGAGGCACATGGTGTAGTCGGTCGAGTTCCAAGGCCGCTGTGGGCTCCTTGTCCAAGAGATAGTTACAGATTGCCTGGACAGTAGGTTTCAATTTCGGACCATCGTAAGCCTCTGGGATGCCCCTTAAAGTTATTCTGCCTGCTCCTATTCTTACTGTCTTCCAGGCGCAGGATGACACTGGTGAAACGCTGCTGAGTCAGGGAACAAAAGTTCTCCAAAGCTAAACGAGACTCTCTGGAGGCGCTAATAGATTCCAAGTCCCCCAATCTGGTCTCCACGTGAGACAGTTCTGCTTTCAGAACCACGAGTTCCCGCTGCAAAGTTTGCTCTATCTGTTTAGCCATCCAATCCAGGCAAGAAGGCACGGAATGCTGGATCTTACGCAGATCAGCATCATTGCCCAAACTAGCCCCAGAGAGTCTTGGAGATAGGATAGGTGAATGAGAGCGGGCGGCAGGACGAGGTACTTGGGGTGTCTCGCCCTGTCTAGGCCGCGGGCCGGAGTATGTGTTGAGTTTCTGCGTGGAAAGACTGAGGAGTCCCGGGGCCCGTGCTCACCGCCGGAGGGAGCCTGAATCGCAGCGTGGGGCTCTCGGTTCAGGCCGCTGGACGGAGTTGGAGTCGGGACTCTGCGCGGGCACACAGGGGAGTCCTGGAGCCCGGTCAGAGTGGGTTAGACCACGGGTCGGAGCATTGGAGCCGCCAGGTGTCCTGTAGCGGCGCATGCTGGTTGGCTTTGAAGTGCCACCTCTGCTCCGGTTCTTGCGTCCCCTTGACATGCGGTCAGGTGAGGGATAGATTGGCTCGTATGCTGTAAAATCAGCCCGGTGGTGCAGAGCTCCAAAGGCTAACGTTTGCTCGGCACCATTTTCAGGCCACGCCCCCCGTTTTTTGGCTTTTTAATATATTTTACATGATATGTTATCCTTTTAACCCAGTTTCTTAAGCCTGCTTCTCAGTTATTTTGTCTCTCTCTCATAATCTTCATCCTGACCTCAATGTCCCCTGCTTCTAGAATTGTGTTACACACCATTTCCTCACAATGTAGAGTTGTGCATAATTTACCCGTGTCTGCTTTGCATATGTTTAAGAAGTTATTCATCATTGGCCTCAAATGTACATTTTAAATGGAAAATATTGATGTTCAAAATTTGTGATTTATTTGTTTTTATCGCCCATCCCAATGATAAAGACATAATCTCATGGTAATACATGGCACAGCTAAATAGAGCAGGTATCTCTGGACCAGATATGCCGCTCCTGCCCCCTCAGGTAAAGGTTGGCCTAAGTTGTGCCCATCACCTATTAAACTAAAAACACAAAGCGCACAGCTCACCCCTGTCATGCGTCCGAGCAATCCACACTTGGTGCATGGACGGCCCTCTTCGAGAGTGTTATGCTCAAAAACTGTAGAACCAGCAAACAATCATCTTCCAAAGAAAATCAAACTTTATTCCACATGCATCTATACAAAAAAACAACCATTGCGTTTCTACCATAGTCGTAGCTGACAAAGCAATGACTAAGGCTGAGTAAGGCAAAAACACTTCAGTGGTTGTGTTTTTGTATAGATGCATGTGGAATAAAGTTTGATTTTCTTTGGAAGATCATCATGGGATGCTTCAACAGTTTAATTTATTTTTTTGCCCATCACTATCACCAGCTTGTCTACGAGGGGAGAAACCCACCTGATCTTTTTTGATCGATGACCTAAAAATTGGTTGATGTGAGTAGCAAGTATCTTGGAAATGTTTTTCACATCTATGTTTAACAATGAAATGGTGCGATAGTTAGTCCAAGAGTGGGGGATCTCTGTTGGGCTCAGGAATCATTACTATGTTAGCCCTGAGCATGTGTGGCCAAAAAGTATCACCCTTTAAGATTCCATTAAATATGGCAGCCAGATAAACTTCATAAAAATGTTTTTCTATAAAACAGCACAAAGAAGCTTTCCGTGCCAGGCCGCTTGTTAGTATTGAGTGTTCTGAAATAGAAATGTCAGCTTTCAAAGTGCCAAAGCCATCAATCAGAATCGCTGGATGAGAAACACCCTGGAAAAATGCTTGGCCCGCCTTTGAGAGGAAAGAAAAGGGGCAGAGTAAAGTTTAGCTATGTGGTGGCAGAACTCAGTCAGGATTTTGACAGGATCACTAGTGCGAGTATTAAAACTAGTCTTGAGGGAGATAGGAGTATGAGTGGTGCTAAAGAGCCGGTTTATTACCCTTTGCAAAAAAATCGTTGTTACACCAGGGCCATTACACCAGTAAATGTCTTATTTCTGTTCTGTGTCCTTTGGTGACAAAATTTTCATTTGTGTGAACATTTGTAATAAACAATGTGTTGTTTGAGATTTCTAGGTCCAGCAGAGTATCATTTCTAGTTGGGGCTTCTGTAAATGTCCCACTAAAATGGTCTTGTAATTTTTTTTAATATATACATTTGCGTTTTCCGGCTATGTCATTACATCAATTTTAGGATAGGCGTATTTTCCAAACTGTTACCACTTGATGGAGGTCTCAAAGCAACCGAACTTCAATAACAACGCACAGAGGGAGCTGCTGGCATGGAGTTATGGCATGGAGGAAACGGGCGAGGGATAGGGTAGGACGCTTCAAGTATCCATGGAGCAAACAATTTGCCGGTGACAGTAAAACACCCTCTGGCTCTTTTAACAGAAGCTAGCAGTAGGCCCAATGCTCAGCTTTGTGCAAAATAGCGAGAACACGCCAAGAAGATGTGTCAGTTATAATAAAAACTGCAATATTAATTATAGTGACTGTAAAACCAATTAAATGAATTTGTAGCCCCTATATAGATATGTATATATGTGCTATTGCAGTGCTTCATGTTCCTGTCTGCAAACAGTTAATTGCCTCTGTGTGTCCTGAATGCAGAGACTTATGGGGATTGCAGTGCAGAGCAGAGACTGGGACATTGCAAGAAGGATCTCTGAAACTGCAACTCCCAGGAAGCTGTGCGTGAAAGAGGAGGGGGACTATGGGCTGTGGCTGCTGAGTGCGCTCAGTCTGGGACAGCTATCTGAAGAGGACAGACCTGTGTAACCCAATATGGTTGACAATACGCTGACACACAGGGACACACAGGCTCTGTGTAGCGGTACACAGAGAGACTGACTTTAGTTTGCTGAGCCGAAAAGATTCCGATTGAGTGCCTGAAGTGTGGCCCAATGACGCGGTGGGGACATCACGGCCTGGTCGCACGGCCGATCCAGCCATCGGGGTGACCCAGCCCAGCTGAGCGAGCGAAGTCAGACTGAGTTGACAGAGACATCTGCCCGGTACCCTGGACGAGTGGAGACCTCCTGCAAGGGACCCAGATGACTTCACCCTCTTCGCCAGAGTCGACTTGAGAGGGCGGGGACAGCCGGTTTCTGCTAGCAGACTTCATCTCTTCCAATTGACCCTAGGAGTGGTGAGAGGCCTTTGTCCACTGACACCTTGTTTTTCATACCTGCACTACAGTATGGGCCCCAACGTTGGCTAGCCTAAGACACTACTGGCCAGTAGTCTAAAAAAGGTCGGACATTGTTAAAGGGAGACCTTAAAGGTACATACACCTGAACTGTCAAGGGAACCGTTTCAGACGGTTATCCTCCCACACGTCAGTGCTGGCAGCAGATAGCTGCGGTTACTGAGTGGCAGAGTGCCTTAGCCTGTTGCTAAATATCCTTTTATGTGATTGTTGGGTTTATTATTGCCTCATTTATCTTCATATCTTGCTTTGTCATTAAATCTGCTATAAAACTATTCAAAGGTGTGTTGTGGATCCACATTTTGGGCGGTACATTGATGAAGGGGGATAGAAATACCCGGTATATTCAGCGGCTCCTTCGGGGGTGATCGCTACAAATTCATGAATTATATAATTATGGAGAAAATAATAAAATCAAGAGTTTTTGAATACATGACATTAAAAACCGTGTACAACCCTCTATATGCTAAGCTGGTCATGCTAGAATGTGTAAAATCATAAACATATTTATCTCTGCATATTAAATTTAGAGAATAAATACACTGAGTGGCCAGATTATTATGACCATTAGCTATAATTTTGCGCTGAAGTTGCTAGAGGGCCAGACCATTATAAATAGGGAAGCAGGTTGTTTACCACGACAGTAGAAGTGATTTTTTTCTGAAGATATGGGTAAACAACGCGATTTAACAGCCTTTGAAAGTGGGATGATTGTTGGCGCTCAGAGCCATGGAGCGAGTATCAGCAAAACAGCAGAATTCATAAAAAGGTTCAAGAGCAGCTGTTGTTAAAGTGTTTAAAGACTGGACTGTCAGCCGAATATCTGGGTCTGAACGTGCGAATTGTGGACGTGAGCGACTAGTCAATGTTATGGCAGAACGGAGAGTAGCAAGACTGGTACAAGACAACAGAAGGGCAACAGTGCAGTTTCAGATTCCTCGCATTACCTTTCAACATCTCGTGGAGTCACTAGGCGGCCCAACGAAGTCATCTCGTCATCTCGGGCGGGCTGTGCGGAGTCTCGGGTGGGCTGTGCAGGGCCTCGGGTGGGCTGTGCAGGGTCTCGGGTGG
>NW_017308417.1:72569-79517 GCF_000935625.1 Nanorana parkeri | reverse complement strand
TCTACAAATGTAATGCAATAATATATTCAAAAATAGTTTATCACAACTTTTGTATGTAAATGTGTAAATAGAAATGTTTCAGTAGAAGGTTATCATTTTGCAATAACTTTAAAATTGTTTTTATAATAGTATTTTCTTTTTTTATTAACTATTTTAAAAGTGACACATGTATGTCACATTAAGTGAATCCTATCGGATGGCAGCATCCATATTGGAAAAGCAGAATCTTAGTTTGTCCCTTGGTGGCAGCCTCAATAACCCAAGGGGGGAAAAACGGAATTGAAAAGAAAGTAGAATAAGCCGAGACGTGTGAATGATGCCAGAGGTATGCATAATGGATGAAAACATTACATCTTCTCTTACTTGAAAGATAGGGGAAGGGAAGGAGAGAGGGAGAGGGGGGAGAAAAAGAGAAATACATAAATAAAATAAATGTTGGACATCCTGATCCTCCTCACAGGCCGGTTCACATCTGGTTCCCAAACATTTTTTAAAACAACAGACAGGAATCCTGGGATTATCAAAGAAAGATTTATACAAAAGGGCTACACTGAATGCTTCCTGGATGAACAAATCAATAAGGTGATTACAGTGGCCAGACAGGAGACCATCTTAGAAAGAAGTGAGAGTAAGGAGGCCACTAAGAAACCTCAAGAAGGATTTAATTTAGTGAGAATCTTAGACTTTAATATATATTATAAGAAAGTGGAGAGAATTGTTACAAGAAATTGGGATATTTTAAAACTAGATAAACAGCTACATGGGATTTTTACCCATGAAATCTAAGATAATTTACAGGAAGGCATGTGTTTTAAAGGAGAAGATTGCTAAGAATGTAATAGAACCTCCCGATAAGAAAGAATCTTGTACGTTTTTAGATACAGAAGGCTTTTTTGCATGTCAGCGTTACATAGTATTTGAAGTTGAATAAGAACACAGGTCCATCAAGTTCAACCTTTGTGTCTGTGCATGTGTTGTGGGTGCATGTGAGTATATCAGTCCCTGTGCGGTCTTAGTTTTTAAGGGTACCTGTATCACTGTATGTTACGGTCTCTTCAGAAGGTATTTAATTGCTTTTTTGAATGAATCAATAGTCTTTGCAGATACCACTGCTTGTCGCAGAGAGTTCCAGAATTTAACCACTCTGACTGAAAAGAAGCCCCTATGCCCTTTTTGGTTAAATCTTTTTGCCTCCAATTTTAGGTGGTGGCCTCTAGTCTTTGTTAGGGAGTTTACAGTAAAAAGTTTATTGCTGATGTTGCCATTACCACTTTGTACATCAAAATCATGTCCCCTCTTAATCGCCTCACTTCCAGCGTGAACATGTTTAAATTTAGCACCCTCGTCGCGTATCTTTGATCCTCCAGCCCCTTAATTAGTTTTGTTAATCTTCTCTGGACTCTCTCCAGCTCAAGGACATCCCTTCTGTGGACTGGTGACCAAAACTGAGCCACATTCTCAAGATGAGGCCGAACCAGTGATCTATAAAGTGCCAAAATATTGCTTTGTCTTTACAGTACATTCCCTTTTTAATACAAGACTGTTTGCTGCAGCCTGGCATTGCCATGCCGGTATTCAATCTGTGGTCTATTATGACTCCCAAATCTTTTTCCATTTCTGACTTCCCTAGTGGAGTACCCATTAATGTGTATCCTGCTTGCCTGTTTTTAACCCCAAAATGCAGTACATTACATGTTTCAACATTAAACCTCATCTGCCATATAGTTGCCCACACCCTTATTTTTTTCAGGTCCTGTAATGTTATATTCTCTAAGCCCGTGTCTATTACCCTCCCAATTTTAGTATCATCTGCAAACACAGAAACATGACTATTCACACCTTCCCCCAATATCATTAATAAACAGATTAAACAGTATTGGGTCTAGCACAGAACCCTCGGACACGCCACTCTCGACCTTAGACCAATGTGAAAAAGATCTTTACTCTCTGGACACGTTCCTGAAGCCAGTTCTCTATCCATGTACACAACATTTTATCTATGCCCATAGATTTAAGCTTGTGTATTAAGTGTTTGTGGTACTGTGTCAAATGCCTTTGCAAAATCCAGGTACACTATTTCCACTGACCTTCCACTATCAACTCTTCGTAGAATGTTAGTAGGTTGGTCTGACAAGAACGGTCCTTCATAAATCCATGCTGATTATTACTTATTATACCTTTGTCGTGAACAAAATCAACTAAATAGTCATTTATCATTCCCTCAAACAGTTTGCATACTATTGATGTTAGACTGACTAGTCTGTAGTTCCCCGGTTGGCATCTTGAAACTTTTTTGAATATTGGTACTACCGTCGTTTTACGCCAATCCCTTGGTACCGTTCTAGTCATTATGGAGTCCTTGAAAATGAGGAATAACGGTCTCGCTACAACATGGCTGAGCTCTTTACCTTAGGGTGGAGGTTGGAGGTTATCTGGTCCTATCAATTTATTTGCATTAAGTTTTTCTAGTCTTCGTTGAACCCCGGCTACTGTCAACCACTGTGGTATCTTACGCACTAAGCTACACACATTCTTATCTCCATTAAACCCGTCTTTTTCTTGAGTGTATACTGAGGAGAAAAATTAATTTAATACCTCGTACTTCTCCCTGTCCTTTGTGATTAATCTCCTGTTCTCATCTTTTATTGGGCCTACCTGCTCTTTTCTTATCTTTTTACTTTTTATATATTGGAATCATTTTTTGGGGTTCTTCTTACAGACTGTGGCGATTATAATTTTCGTAATCTCTTTCAGCTGCCCGGATTTCATGTTTACATATCTTATTGCATTCTTTCTATCTCTGGAATGCCAATGCTGTCCCCTACATCTTATATTTTTTAAATGCCAGCTTCTTTTCTTTGTAAACATGCATCCAAGACTACTAAAAGGAGAAAGGATTTTTTTAACTTTAACATTTTTTAATCTTAAATCTATATTACATGCCAAACATTTTTACACCAACAAATACATAATATAGCTGCAAGCAGCAATAAAGATGGCCAAGCATTAGAAATGGTTA
Source organism: Nanorana parkeri (assembly GCF_000935625.1). Classification (NCBI taxonomy): domain Eukaryota; kingdom Metazoa; phylum Chordata; class Amphibia; order Anura; family Dicroglossidae; genus Nanorana; species Nanorana parkeri. The sequence goes on along the minus strand of NW_017308417.1, from coordinate 76,498 downwards.
TAGCACATGAGAAGATAATGTAGTTAGAGAGAGAAAAAGCAGGACATGATTTAATTATAAAAAAATTCAAATTAAATTTGACAACTTTTTCAATAATCGATTATAATCGATTATGTTGATTAGTTGTTGCAGCCCTAATGGCCACCTATCTTTGTGACCTTTTGGAACCCGTATTGTATTTGGCAGTTATGATACTGAGTTATCATATGTATAACACGTTTAACATACTTCAATAGTGATATAAATGCATGTTTATGCAATTTGCTGCAATGTTAAAAGTGATTGGCTTGTGGCGGCCATATTGATTTTGGGATGGGACCTGTTTTTACAACCGTGGTAGAAGAAGTAGCCCTGGACATATGTGCAAAGTTTTGAGTTATTCTGATAAATGGTTTTTGAGTTTTTGTTGGCAGAATATTGTGCAATCCAAAATGGCGACCAAACCATGTGACCAATAGAGCATAGAGCATAGACCAATAATGAACACCATGTGGCAACAGAGCACAGCATAAGCTCGCAAAGCAAGTTGTACATCTGCAGCTTCAGCGGTTCTGGAGATGCAGGTTTCTGAATAGTTCACAAAAATCTTCACAAAAACCAAGATGGCTGCCACGTCATGTGACCTATGACCTTTATATTATAATAGCTCTGCAGAGCATTGTGCAAAGTTTCATGAGTTTTTGACTAACAGTGCACTTGTTAAAGGCATTTGAACAAAGCGGTGGGGTAATAATAATATAGCTGCAAGCAGCAATAAAGGTGGCCAAGCAATAGAGCCGGTCATAGCACATGAGAAGATATTGTAGTTAGAGGGATAAAAAAAAGAACATGATTTCATGAATTATAAAAATAATCTAATTCAAAAAGGCCGCCGACCTTGGTGACCTCTGGAAGCCATATTGTATTTGGCAGTTATGATGTTGAGTTATCATATGTATAACAAATTTAACATACTTCACTAGTGATATAAATGCACATTTAAGCAATTGGAAGCAATGTAAAAAAGTGATTGGCTTGTGGCGGCGGGCTCAGGCCTGGTTTTACAACCGTGATAGAAGAGGTAGCCGTGGACTGATAAATGGTTTCAGAGTTTGTTGTTTGCAGAATATTTCACCATCCAAAATGGCTGCCAAACCATGGGGTCACATGACTTGTAATAAACATATATGATTGCAGAGCTCATCTTATTCTCACATATAAATTTGTATATCTGTAGCCTTAGCGGTTATGAAAAAAACAGATGTTTAAAAATTGTCAGAAATAGGTCTGCTTAAACCAAGATGGCGGCCAGAGCATGTGACCTATGACCTTTATGTTTCCAAGGTTTAAACACAGCACAGTCCCCTACCATTGTTCCAAATTTCATGAGTTTTTACTTAACGGCGTGGCAATAGTTAGCATTTGAAAAAAAAGAGCATCAAAATAATAGAAATATTTGTCGAATTTGACACAATTCAACATGGCCGCCAAACCATGTGGCCAATTGACATGTAATGTAATTATGAATGCAGATCATACCATGACTATACACATCAATTTGTAGATCTGTAGCTTTATCAGTTTCTGAGAAACGGATGTTTGAATATTGAGCTGAATATAATCACCAAAAACAAGATGGCTGCCAGTCAAAGTGACCTATGTGACCTACCTTTATGTTGCAAAAGTTTGGGCATGGCATAGAGCTGTACCATTGGTCCAAGTTGCATCAGTTTATGAGTTGCAAAACTTTATGTTGCAAAAGTTTGGGCATAGCATAGAGCTGTACCATTGGTCCAAGTTGCATCAGTTTATGAGTAACAGTGCGCTTTTAACAGGCTTTTGAAAAAAAGGCCATAACAATAATGTCATCTAAACATGATTGGCTTGCAGCGGCCATTTTGATTTTAGGATCGGGCCTATTTCTACAACCGGGGTAAAAAGAGGTCGCCCTGGACATATGTGCAAAGTTTTGAGTTATTCTGATAAATAGTTTCACAGTTTAAGTTGTTGACAGAATATTACACAATCCAAAATGGTGGCCAAACCATGTGACCAATAGTGCTACAATGAGCTCATGTGGCAACAGAGCAAAGCATAAGCTCACGGAGCAAGATGCACATCTGTAGCTTTAGCGGTTCTGGAGATGCAGGTTTCTGAATAGTTCACAAAAATCGTCTCAAAAACCAAGATGGCTGCCACATCATGTGACCTATGACCTTTATATTATAATAAGCTCTGCAGAGCACAGGGCTGTAGCATTGTGCAAAGTTTCATGAGTTTTTGAGTTACAGAGCACTTATTACAGGCATTTGAAAAAAGTGGCGGAAAAATAATAACAATAATAATAATCTGAACAGATACAATAGGTGTCTAGAAACTTTGTTGCTTGGCCACCTAATAACAATCTGAACAGATACAATAGGTGTCCTTGCAACTTCGTTGCTTGGCCACCTAAAAATCTTACCAATAACAATAGGTGTCCTTGCAACTTCGTTGCTTGGCCACCTAAATATAGCTGCAAGCAGCAATAAAGGTGGCCAAGCAGTAGAGCCAGTTATAGCACATGAGAATATATTGCAGTGACAGAGATAAAAAGCAGGACATGATTGTATGAATTATTTAAAAAAATGAAATTCAAAATGGTCGCCGACATTGGTGACCTTTGGAACCCCATATTGTATTTGGCAGTTATGATGTTGAGTTATCATATGTTTAACAAGTTTCACATACTGTGATAGGGATATAAATGCATGTTTATGCCATTTGATGCAATGTTAAATTTGATTTACTTGTGGCGGCCATATTGATTTTGGGATCGGGCCTAGTTCTACAACCGTGGTAGAAGAGGTAGCCGTGGACATATGTACAAAGTTTTGAGTTATTCTGATAAATGGTTTCAAAGTTTAAGTTGTTTGCAGAATATTGAGCCAGCCAAAATGGCTGCCAAACCCTGTGGTCACATGACTTGTAATAAACATATATGACTCTAGAGCTCAGAACATCTTTATATAGCAATTTGTATATCTGTAGCCTTAGCGGTTATGAAAAAACAATGTTTGAAAATTGTCAAAAATTGGTTTGCTTAAACCAAGATGGCCACCAGAGCATATGACCTATGACCTTTATGTTGCCAAGAATTAAACACAGCGCAGTTCTTTACCATTGTGCCAAATTTCATGAGTTTTTACATAACGACGTGGTTATAATTAGCATTTAAAAAAGATGGCATCAAAATGATAGAAATATTTGTCCAATTGGACACAATCCAATATGGCCGCTGAATCATGTGACCAATTGACTTGTAATCAGTTGTGCATCTAGATCAGGTTAATCGCAAGTTATCGGGGAAGGTATGGAGCATTCGGGCGAGCACGAGTACTCACCCAAATCCTCATTATCGGTATATCCCTACTTTGCACTGCAAACCTTAGTGCAGCACCAATGCATGGCAGATCTAAGACCAGCAACAATGCACGGCAGATCTCAGACCAGCACCAATGCTTGGCAGACCCCAGACCAGCACCAATACAGGCTTTGCACTACAAACCGTAGACCAGCACCAATCCTCACAACACCCTGGACCTAGTAGCATAATCTGGTTTGGGGCTGCCCTAGGCAAGGCAAAACCCGCCCCCCCACTAAATATATCCCGCCCCTTCCTGTTTAATACTTTTTGCGTAACCTGTCAGTCGCTGGATACAGAGCACATGCTGTATCCAGCTTTTGACATGTTCCGCTATTAGCGTTGCAGGAAAGCTGTTGTCTTAGGAGGGCTGCCCAGGATCTGTGGTGGGCTCTGCAGAGTCTCAGGGGGCCTCTGTGGCGAGCTCTGCGAGGTCTATGGTGGGCAGAGCCCACCACAGATCCTGCACAGCCCCCTGAGACCCTGCAGAGCCCCCCACAGATTCTGCACAGCCCCCTGAGACCCTGCAGTCTGCCGGATCTCAGGG
>NW_017308417.1:43098-72387 GCF_000935625.1 Nanorana parkeri | reverse complement strand
GGCACCGCAGCCTCCGACGGCCGGGCCGCTTCTCCCTCGGCCCTGGCCACGCCTCCTCGCACACCCGGCAGCGCGCCGCTAATGGGGCCTGAAAGCGAGCTGCCGGGCTCCAAGAAGCGGGTGGAGGAAACAGACAGCGATCGGCGCATACACATATATATGCGCAACACATGCAAAGAGCTGAGCTTTCACAGACATGCACGTCATCGCTTTTTTCCAAACCAACAGTTTGATGACATCTTCTGTCATATCGGCGAAACATATCGGCTGAAAATGGTTTCTCTCTTCTCCGTTGGGCACTGCTCTGTGTCCCCTCTGACACATCGCAGCATCCAGCAGGAAGGAGAGAAACTGTCAGAGGAGGCCGAGCAGTGCAGGGAGGAGAGCGCGGCCAGCATGTCACAGGAGATTTAGCTATGCGCGAGGAGAGCCCGGCCTCCTGTAACATGCCGGCCACGCTCTCCTCCCCACTCCGCTCAGCCTCCTCTGACAGTTTCTCTCCTCCTGACTAATCAGGATAGAGAGGAAGTGTGGGGGTGGAGACAGCTGTCACAGGAGGCCGAGTCAGCGTTACGGGGAGGACTCAGCTGATAAAATAGCCAAGCTTTCCTACCCGCACCGCCCGCTCTGCATCCTGTGACAACGAGTCGGGATGGAGATCGGGTACAAGCTGATTGCTGACTGCTTGTAAATAATTGATGACATAGTATGTTTACTGTGTCCCCATTTATGAATAAATCTGCTATACATCACTTCCTGTTCTTTCATGATTGTGGATATAGTAAACATACTATCTCAACAAGTTATGAATGAACAGAAACACTCATTATATGAGATTGACTCTGTGTCCTTAATCTCTTTTTCTATTTTAAACCCCTGATATTTCAGTAAAGTAAAGTAAAAAAAAAAAATATTTAAAAAAAGTTTAGAAAAAAAATAAAAAAATAAATATGTTTGTATATTTAAAAAGGTTGGGAAAAAAAATATTTTGGGTTTTGGCCTGACATTTTTAAAATTTTTGGTTTCAAAATTTCGGTGCACCTCTAATCCTGATAGAACATTTCTATGTCCAGCCGTTTGATACTTTCTCCCATTCCTTAAAGAACTGTCACCAGTTCTTTAAGGAATCCCTCACTCCCCTAAGCCAGGGGTAGCAAACCTCCGGCCCTCCAGCTGTGGTGAAACTACAAATCCCATGATGCATCTCTCTTCTGGAGCCATGTCTGTGGCTATGTGAATCTTGCAATGCCTCATGGGATTTGTAGTTCCACCACAGCTGGAGGGCCGGAGGTTTGCAACCCCTGCCCTAAGCTAATGAATCCCCCTCTCTTTTTTTTAAGGCTTTAGAAGGCCTAATTTCTAAGAAGTATTGGTCCTGTAAACCACAGAGGTTTTTTGAGTACCTTCATTGGGATTGCTCTCACTTGACATGGCAGATCATAGGTTTAGAGGGAATGGGTCAGCGGGCCCAGCCAGTTCACATTTGGCAGACAGCTCAAGGGTGGTGCCCAGCATCTCACCTAAAGTCCTGATTAGTCCTGATCATCAGGCTGTGGAGGAGTCTCTTCCCTCCTCAGAGGCCTTCTTATTTATTTCTGGCACACCTCCTACTCATAGTGGCTGAGTTCTCAGCCACTATGACAGCATTCATGTACTGACTATCAAGTGGCCCCTTTATCTTCTCCCATCTCTGACCTCCCTCAGAGCCCATCTCTGACCTCCCTCAGAGCCCATCTCTGACCTTGGAGTGCTTTGGCCTTTGGCACAAAGAGCAAGATGAAAATGGTAAAATGTCTGATTCAAGGAGACCAGAGACTGCAGATATCCCTCCTACACATAGAATACCATATTGATGTGGTTCACGGATACCTTGCTTTAGAACACCCTGCGTTCACCCCTGCTGAAAATTATATGTGCTTATACAGCTTATGGTGACTGGCCTCACCCGGAAAAAATATGCTTCCCTCTAAAGCATTTTGCTCAGCAATACCTTATTGAGGAGGGGTTACTAATGTAAGCGGTCTCCGCTCCACACACAGCTGCTCTCCTGATCTCTCACAGGAGGCTGAGCGGTGTGGGCAGAGAGACGCCGGCCGCTCACAGCGCTCTCCTCCCCCGCACTGATTTGCCTCCTCTGACAGTTTCTCTCTGTGTCCCAGCAGGGAGGAGAGAAAGGAGGGATGCACCGCTAGTTCAGCCAAAATATTCGGACTTTCGGCATTTAGCCAAAAGTGCAATTTTTGGCCGATATGTTTCTGCGCCCGAAATTTCGGTGCATCCCTATTTTAAATCTTTTTGACTTTAATATCACTTTAGGCAAGGCCATATCTCGGCCACCCTGGGATAATATCTCAAATAATTGTGTTGTGTTACTTTATTACAATATCTCACTGCTATATATTGTCAGTTTTCTTTCTTGTTTTCTTTCAACAGTTATGTATTGTAAAAAAGAAATGTTATGTATATTTTGGCATGTATGTACAAAGATAAAAATAAAGAATGTTTTTTTTTAATGGGCTTCAAAAGGGTCTATTGAACACCTTTTTGATCAGACAGGCTTCTGTTTTCTCAGGTTTGAGTTCTATACCAGATGCTATGTTTTACCCTGTATGTTTGTGGCTTATGCTTCTACAATAGTTTCTGGTCCACATTTGCAGTAGTATCACAGTTTAAAGTCTTTTGTTTGATTACTAATCTGCATTTTCTGGGAATATAGTCTTTAGTTTATTGTCTTCTGTTTTTTTCCAGGAAATATCAACTAGTGTTTTGCTACACTATCATAGAGAGAAACAACAGGCAGATGATACCTATCATAAGAAGCAACACTTGTGGCACCTCTGTTCAGTCATGCACTAACCCATTGGACAGCTTTTTTCCTTTTGATTCTTGTGTACTGAAAAGGTTTGTTCAGCTTTTATATGAAAAAACACAAATCTATAATTCTAAATTATATGAAATCAGGTATAAGTATATGAATTTCTAAACATGCTTATAAATCTAAGTACTGTACAATTGAAAACAGATCTCCAGTATGCAGCCATCTATATTGCCCATTGTACAGCTTTCTGCCTTATTTTAACATTTCTCTGAGGATTTCTACTTTAAAACTGGAGCAGAAAAGGAGTCACATGATCATCAATGCTTTTTGTTATACTGCTATGCACTGGTCGATGGGAAGCGTCAGCTGGAACCAGCACATCACTACAGTAACTCTCAGCATAACAGTGATTAAGCTAATACACACAGCTTTACCTAATTGTGAAGTGTACCAAACAGTAAACCAGATGCTGTGGTATATTTGTTTGCAGTCCAGATCACACACACAAACAGCATACAACACCAGTCTAAACAATTGTTCCGTACTCCTTAATGCTCTTGTGTAAGTGCAGCACACATTATCACCTAATACAATAAGGAACACAAGCAAATCAGTTGAACTCACATTGTTGATATCCCACTGGATAGTGGCTGTTCTATGCACACACTCTGACCGTGCATGCTATTTGGGTGCGTTCACTCTGATTGTGCATGCACACTTGGACTAAGTTTGCTCCCTGACTGCTAATGTCCTACATGTGTAAACTTGCTCTGATTTGTGCACCCCAGTTGAGGCACAACTAATCATAATTAGAAAAAGTAGCAACATACAGGAGAAGAATGTATAATTAAGGTGTGCAGTGAAGTGGGGGGAGTGCCACACTAGGGAGGACTATGTGGTGAATTCTATTCTCCAATCCAGAAAGGCAAAGCCATATAAAGGAATGGATGGATGAATGTTTTTATTCAAAGATGCATTATTTGATTTTTTTAAACGTAGCCAACACATTTCAGGGTATTAATATATGCCCATCACCAGGGTGATAAACAAATGTAAGAAACCATATCACAGCCATATATAAAAAGGTAAAAGGGGGTAGATAGATAACATAATAAATATTATTTTGGATACCACGTATAACGGTGAAATCAAGATATAATTGTGTTAAAAATGTTTTTAATATAAATATATATATACACACACACATTGTGATAGTAGCACTGGATATCACTGTAAAAGTGGTGAACAACACTGGTAATGCTGGCAAGGAAAGGGTGTCCAGAGAAACAGGGATCCATCTGAGCACTGGAAAGAGCCTGTAGGCAGTCAGTGCTTCAGTGTGCGTAATCTAGTTCTGCTGGAACAGTAAGCTCAAGTTGGTGCGTGTAACCTGTAGATTGATGCCCAGACTAGGGCTCCTGTATCAGCCCCTGCTGTCAAGGTAGTGGTTTCCGGAAGACTTTCTGTGTGACCAGGCCTGTGTGGACTGAACCAACCAAGTGTGGCTGACAGAAAGCCATGTTCCTGGCTAGTGGAGGAATCAGCAGCCAGAAAGTGAATATGAGCCTTAAATAATCTAAGAAAGATCTTCGATGCTACCCTCTATAAAATATTCCCCCAACAGCAGCTGTGCAAAAAAAACAAGTAGCTTTTCCAAAAATATTATATACGAAATGCTCAGCGCTAAGAACAATATCCTAATGTTTAAATAAAAATCTAAAACAATGTCTCTAGTAAAATAAGAAATGTTAATATAAGTGTTTTTTTTCATTATGTAAAAAACCCTTAAACAATATCTCTAGTAAAAGAAGTGTTCTTAGTGATGAATACTCCTGTCTGTGTTCTCTCACAAATGTTTCAAAGGGGGCACTCACCAGAACCGGTGGACCATTAAGATTAATGGTCTAATAGTGTCATAGTGCAGTTAGTTTTTGTAGGCTTTCTGGTTTTTGCATCCAACCATCCCAAGATTCCAACTCCTGGTCACCTCCTCCTCTTTATTATACGCTCATTAGTTTGTCATAAAGGATTTTAAAAGACAATCATAGCATAATAGTTTTAAAATTGATTAAAAACACTCACAAAGGTATAACGAAACAATCACTTTCAAATAGGCAAGAATCCCCGTTAACAAGTATATTCCATAAACCAGTCTGTTGTTATCTGTATAGCAGAGACTTCAGCATGCAAGTCCACCCACCAACGCGTTTCATCATGTGACTTTCTCAGGGTGGGGTTGCATGCTGGTGTCAGTACATTCCTTAGTTATCAGTTCAAACCCCCGGTTAATAGGAAAATGTGTTTTCTTTCATATTGCAATATTCAAAAAAGACCACTAGATGTATCTCTACTTTGCTTTAAACGCAATAAACGGATACATTGATTCTTTAGTAGTGCCAATTTCGGTTTTTAATGAACCACACATAAATATATAACATAATATATATGCGATTCATCCCTCAATCTAATAAATGTAAGCCCTTATCACCTTTTTTTTACACTTTACTATTTTTTTTAAACTTAAAAATTTTATTTTATTTAATTATATCAAGCAGTCATTGTGAATTAATCTCACTATTAATGCTTGATAAATTTAATAAATTTTTGGTTATTATCAGGCTGCGTCAAACTTCAGAACAGCCGATAATAAGTTAGTGACACTGATCCTGCAGCAGTTCAGGATTCAGCTGTCACTAGTTTTCTGATTGTTCCAACAACCATCAGAAAACTGAAACATTCTTCTTTCTGGAATAGATACATTATGTATCTATCCTGAAAGTGAAAGAAAAAAAAAAGCCAGTATAGCTTGAGAGAGATATCTCTCGATCCATACGAGCTGTCAGAATGCCGGCAAAAGCCGGCATGTGTGCCCGCTCTGCTTTGACTCTCAGACACCCGATATTAAGGTATCGGGTGTCTGAAAAAGGTTAACACTTTCATTAATGGATGCCTTGAAACTGAGGCATACATTAATGAATGGTAACCGCTGATTCTCAGCGGTTACCAGCCTTCTAGTGCAGCAAATAACTCGTCATGTACAGTGTACGCGACGAGTCATTTGGTCCCTTTGTGGCAGGACGTACAGTGTACGTCTCCCGTCACGAACGTTTAATGGATCACAGCTGTGGATAGAAGGAGATTTCCAATTTTGACTGGTTGACAGCAACTTATTCAGTTCAGTATAAAAAAAGAGATTAGTTTAAAGTATATTTAGCTGTATTACATCATACAGGCATAGTCCATATACATTCTGAAATAGTAATTATCGCCAGATGGCTCAGTCTATAAGTAGGGGAACAATTTAACTCAGTTCAAAGAAATTACTTAATGAATACTTGCGATTGGTTGAGTTGCCTCCTCAGAGGAACCTCCTGGGGTTGACGGTGAGAGAGTCCTTGGAGCAAAAGTGGATCCCTTGGAACGCCAGTAGGTTGAAGCTAGCACACTTTTCAATTCAGTGTACCGTAGTTTTAAGAGCAACAGAATCCCAGGATCTCTTCTGCTATTGCTGCGTTGGTGGATAAGTGCAAGAAAGTGGCTGCAGGGTGACTGTCTTCCTTAAGCAGAGAGGATCTCACCCTGTAATCCCAACAGGTTGCTGTGGTCTCTGAGAATACAGGGCAGAGCAAAGACATGTGTACGAGACACAGAGGAGGTAGCCGTCTCATACTAAGACGCCGAGCATTTGAAATCTCCCGGCTTTATTTGGAAAGCTGAGGAGGAATAACGTGATGCCGAGGGAGTGGGCAGCGCCAGACATCGCTCTGGGAACGCGGCCGGGTAAGTATATTACACATAGTGAATTTGTATTGAATAATATATATGATATAATATTAAAAATTATTCTATTTAATCTGATCCATCCGTATTTTTAAACCCCAATTGTTGAAGTACATGTATATAAAAAAAACATAATTAAATAAATAACATACATAACCTAGGTTTATATATAATGAAATCCTAAAGGAAAAGAGAACCTAATATTGAAAAAATAATATACAATAATTAGGTATAAAAAGTTGTAATATAGACAAAAATGCTACAACGGTAATTTTTTATGTTTCCCTTATAATGTAAAAACGAAAGACTCCAATAAATAGAAAATCGGATATCTTCAAATATACTCATGATCCGTCAATATGTTTATACATATATGTACGAATATCCTTATTATCATACTGGATAGACAAAAACGAATTGTTAGCTATGAAACAATTTAGGTCCAGCTCCACAATCAATCCCCTCCTGTAAAAAAAAAATAAAATAAAAAAATGTGTACAAAAAAATAAAATAAAAAAAGCACAACCCCTCCCTCCCCCCACATAGCATACACATATTGAGGTGTACGCCATGCACATGCGCTGCAGTGCGTTGTTAGAACGCATCGCAGTGCATGATTTTTTTAATGTATTTTTTTCTTTAAAAAAAATTAAATTAACTGTGGCAGCGCATGGCAAAGCTTTGTGACGCATTGCCATGCGTTGTGATCTTTGTGTTGCAATAAATATACGCCTGTATCATTTTATCACAACACAAACACCAACACAGCGTGACATTTTTTTTTAACATAAGTTGCTTATTTACAGTTTTGCGTACCGTAATTTTTTTACCTTTTCGCAAAAAGGCGCAATTTCAAATTAGCAAATATTTGTTATTTATTAACTCAATACAGTTTTATCTTTTAGACTTAGTCAGAAATTATTTTTGTTTGTGTCGCTGATACTGATTTTAGTCAAAAATGGCTTGTCCAGCTGATTTGAAAAATGTTCGGGAGGGCTTGGCAGCGAAAGGGTTAAAATAGAAAAAGAAATTGAGGACACAAAGTCCTCAATCTCTTTTTCTGCAGCCTCTATTCTAAATGAATGGAACATATTTTTTTATCAAGCAGTTTCTGAATGGGGAGGAGCCTCTGTACAGAGTGCTTCTCCCCATTGAGAAACTCATGCATGAACAGGACGTGATGTAAATCACATCCTGTTCATTCATTTATAACTGGGGACACATAGTACTATGTGTCCCCAGTTATTTACAAACACTGGAGTCATCAGCCGATTGCTCCAGTGTTTGTCCTGCACAGAGGATTGGTACATACTAGTGACATGTACCGATCCTCTGCCGCTCGTCCACGCACAAGGGGGCTCAGCTTCTCTTCTGGATTTTCCTTCACTTCTCGGATCCCCGCTGGGGAGAGCAGCGGGGATCCAGAGAAGCGGCGGGAGGAGAGGACAGTGCGATCTACCAGTGATCGCTACGCGATCGACTGGTAGATCGCGATCGACCTTGTGGGCACCCCTGCCTTAGATTCTGTCTGCTCCAGTTTTGATCAATTCAGTTTTTGATCAGTTTTTTATCACGTTTCAGTAATATTAAATTGGTTATTTAATAGCAACCCATATGGGCACTTTAAATTAATGTACACTTTCCCCAATCATCTTCCAGGACAGCAACCTGAGAGATAATTGGTTCTCCCATCTCCAGGTAACATAATTAACAAGAGGTTTAAAAACCCCTCCCACCCCTCTCATCCCTCAGTTTAGATTGTGTTTCTTACCATCCAGGAGACATTGTCACGTTTCCTATTTTATCTGGTCCGGATGAGAGGGACAGAGAAGGAAAGAGCTGCAAGCCAGAGCCATCATGGAAGAGTAGGGCAGCACAACATTGGCTGCATCCAGTTTAGGTGGGTCAGGGATTTGCTCTGTAACATATATCCTGTAAAAGATAATCCATGTCCTCAAGTGGGAATAAGTGCCTAGTTGGTTAGTTGGTTTGGAGTCTACTGTATCCTCCCCCGCCTCCACGGAGTCATCGGATGAAGCTTCAGATTCCTGCACCTCTCTACTTCCCCCTTGGGGAGTTTCCCCCCCTTGAGGATCATTTGCTTCTTTGCAGTTCAGGCAAAGAAGCAAATGTTACATTATCCGTTCAGGGCCCTGCCTTTTGGTCTAGCTGCAGCGCCCAGGATTTTTCCAAAACTTTTTACAGAGGTTGTAGCCAGTGGTGTATTCTGCTTTGGGGCTGACCTAGGCAAGACAAAACTCGGCGCCCCACCACTAAATTTACCCCACACTAACGGTGGTCTCTGCAGGGTTTGCAGGCTGCCTATGGATTCTGCAAAGCCCACCACAGATCCTGCAAAGCCCCCTGAGACCCGGCAAAGCCCCCACAGATCCTGCAGGATCTCAGGAAGTCTCTGCAGGATCTGTGGTGCGCTTTGCAGGCTGCAGAGCACACTATGGATCCTGCAAAGCCTCCCTGAGACCCGACAAAGCCCCCTACGGATCCTGCAGAGCCAACCAAAGGGTATTGCACAGCACACCTGAGACTCTTTGGTGGGCTGTGCAGAATCTATGCTGGGCTCTGCCAGCACAGTCCTCTTACCTTGCACGGCCTGACCTCTTTGGAACACGTCCTCCTTGTCCTCGGCGCTCAACTGGACGGCCACCTCATCCTCGGTGTCCTTGTCATCTCCGCTGCCCAACTGGAGTTCCGGCGATGCCTGCTCCGTCTGTGTCTCTGCCCCCTGCTTCCTCCATCTTTGCCCCCCGCCTCTTCCATCTCTGGGGCCACTCAACAAATGTTCTTCTCTCATGGGGGCCGCTTGCCAAATTTCATACTATAAAATAAAATTTAACTGTATCAGGTATGGCACTACAGATGCTTCCCTATTTATAATGGTCTGGTCCTCTAGCAACTTCAGCGCAAAATTATAGCTAATCTGCCTACAAACGTCAGGTGGTCATAATAATCTGGCCACTCAGTGTGTGTATATATATATATATATATTACAACCCCAGTCAGTGCCCCCCACACACACACCCTATGTATCTACCTAAAGTGACTTCAAAGTTTCATAGATCACAACAAATTACTTTACCTTCTTTTTGCAAGGACCCTAAAAATCAGGGGGAGCTGGTCGTTCGTACTTTAGATGTCAAAAGTTGTCTTATTAGTTACCTGGAAGTTTCCAAGAATTTTAGAAAGACCAGTCAACTTTTATTTGGAGGAACAAAAAAAGGGCTATTTGGCTTCCCGTTCCACTATTGTAAGTGGATTAGACAAACTATTCTATTTGTATTTAAGAATGAAGGATTAGAAGTCCCTAAATCCATTAAGGCACATTCGACCCGATCTTTGGCTACTTCATGGGCATAGAGAGCGGACGCTTCAGTGGAGCAGATCTGCAGAGCTGAGGTTTGGTCAACTCAGGACACCTTTGTGAAACACTACAGGGTGGAGGTCCTGTCGCAGCAAGATCCAGTCTTCGGCAGGAAGGTTCTGCAGTCTTTTGCCCCGCCCTAAGGTAGGGCCTGATGGTTTACTTGGTTATTCTCTTATTCTCTAAAAGTGAAGATAATAGAGATTATCCAGAGAAAACAAACAACTGCACAAGGATGATAACCAAGTACGGCTCAGGATGGGAGAAACTACGGTCAATTCTGACTAAACACTGGCATATCCTGTTGCTATGCCCAACTATATCCAAAATAGTAGGACCAAGACCCCTCTTAACAGCGCGGAGATCTCCAAATCTCAAAGACACACTGATGAGCTCGGAATACAGACCCAGGAATATATCCCAAATCTCCACAAAACCAAAGGGAATGTTCCCATGTGGGAGATGTCGAATTTGCCCCATGGTGGATAAGACGGACACTTTCCAGAATACAGAAGGGACAAAACTGTATAAAATAAACAACTTCATCAATTGTAACACTGAAAGAGTGATATACCAAATTAAATGCCCGTGCCACAAATATTACATTGGAAAAACCAAAAGGCAATTACGAACTAGAATTGGAGAACATCTTAACGACATCAAGAAAAAAGAAAGTCCGCTAGCCATTCACTTAGTTTCTTAAAGGGAGATTCCTTTAATTTTTTATAAGTATGTGTGTCATTGAGTAGTCTTTTGACTTCCGTTACATACATCTTTTCAGGGAGTAGGACCACATTGCCCCCTTTATCGCTATTTTTAATTATTATATTTTGGGCCATTTTTTATTCTTTCAGTGCTTTTCTCTCTATTTTAGATAGATTGTCTGTTTGTTGGCCAATCTATTTGTTTCAGGTCCTTATGGACTAGTTCCTTGAATAATGTTAGATGTCGATTGTTTGAGACATTGGGCATTGTTCTTGATCTTTTCTTGAGTGATGTTAATCTTCTTGTATCTTCCCTATCATCTTCTTCATCGATTTCTAAGTTTTCTTCCAACAGGGCTTCTAGATCTCTTAGAGCCTGAGCATCAAGGGAATCTTCGTTGTTTTTGTTTCTATAGTCTAATCCCGTGTGTTCTCTTTTGTTTTCATGAATGAATCTCAAATATATATTCCCCATGAAAAGATTGAGGTCCTTAAAAATCACAAATTCATCCATGCCGTCTACAGGTGAAAAGGACAAACCTTTTTGTAAGAGACTTGTGTGATGTTCGTTCAGAGCGAAATCTGTTAGATTTATAATGTTCTTAGTTTGACCTTCTCCTTGTGTGGGGCATGGGGTCAGTATCTCTGACTTCTCGTTTTCATTATCATTTTGTTTGGATTTGGGGTATTCTCGTTTGTTATGTGTTCTCTTTCGGGGGCCTCCTGTTCTTTCTGTATTTCTTGGTCCTCTGTGTTGTCCATCCTCTCGCATCTCTAAAAAACTGACCGATCTGGTTGTATAATCATTTTCACTTTCACCTGTTGTCCATCTCTCTCTGCTTCTATGTGGTTTTCTTCTTTGTATACTTCTTCCTCTCTTTTGACTGACATCAAAGGGGTCCCCTCTCTCCCAGTCTTCGACATCTCTTTGGAATTTTGCTTGTTTAGTTTGCCTCAGGTTCCTTTGAATCCTCTCGACTTCCCTTCGTAAAGTGTCATTAGATTTTTTAAACATTTCCTTTTCTTTGAACGGTTCCAGACTTTTAGCACTATCTTCTATTTCTGCTTCTAGATCTTGCATTTGGATTTTCTCCTCTTCCACGATCAGTTTTAGAGTCATTAAGCCGTATTCAAGATTCATTTTTTTCCATTTCTCCAGAAAACGATAATTGAGTAGATGTTCTGCAGGAATAATGCGTGGTCACCGATATCTTAGCTGCAAAAATCGGAGAGTAATTAGACTAAACTTTTGGGGACCAATACTTATCTTGGGTAGGGCATCCAAGAGTCATAGGGAGACAAAGATGTAGGTCAATATGACTATGAGGGTTGTGAACCACAGAGAAGTAAAGTCCTTCACAGTCGGATGGAAAACTCTTCAAAGGTCCATCAGCCGCAGGTGAGACAACCTATGTCGATCTTTATTCATTTCAGGTTTCCAGAGTCTGAACTTGCCGGAGGAGATATCAGTAAAGGGGTTAAAGGGGAAGTTGAAGTCACCCCTAGGATCAATTGTCCTTCCATGAAGTTCTCCAGAAGATTAAGATAGCTCAGGCAATGGGACATTTGCACTGAGTTAGGTAAAGAGAAGTTAGCTACAGGGAACATACTATTTAGACAGGAGAATTTTATAAAAATATATATACCAAAAAGGTCTGTTTGGACCTCCCATGCCCCCCCCCCCCCTCCCCATGTCAATACCCCTTTAGTTTTGCCATCCAGATCTGTGCTAACGTTCCACATACTGTATTACTTACTGCTACAACCTGAGAATTTACCCGTAATAGTATTTTAATATTTTGTTTGTGGAGATAGTGAAATACTTGAGACCTCTTGGAAGGGTGGTTGAAGCCCATGACATTCAGGAAACATAGGGTTAATAATGCCATGGCAAAAGTACCGTTAGATCAATTTGACTTAGGAGAAGGGCGGATGATAAAGTGTTGGGGAGGAGGTAGGTGTAAGAGGGAAGGGACAGAGAGAGGTAAGAACAGCAAGGAAAACCATAATGAGACAAAGAGAAGATTTAGAGATGGTTGTTAGAGGGACAAAGAAGAAAGACCAAGTACAAGGAGGAAGAGGAAAACTTGTCAGCTAGGTAAAAGTCAGGAAAAAGATAGAATGGAAAAGTGGACAGGAACATGTGTCAGATTTTCGCACTTGAGCTCCTCTCTTGCAAAGCAGTTATAGCAAAGATGTACAGGGTGGTAAGCACCTACAGTATATGAGTACATTAGGAGTGAACAGCACCTCAGCATAAGGATTTCCCATGTATGGTTCCATCCAGTGCTCAATACATCTGTGTACCTCAACTGTGCCATTTGTGGTAACTAGTGTTGCTGCTATGTTTAGCATGCTGATTTGAACTTTAGAGCTTGCAAAAGTTCAACAAAATCATAAAGTTCACCTGTTTTCTCCACTGTATGCAGTACTCTATAGATTCACCTCTAGGAAAAGACATAATATGTTACTAATTTTATATGTCCTATGTACATGCTTTAAAGGTGGTCAGTGGAGTATACTATCAGCGTGTGCATTATGGACTGGCTCTTGATATTCAGAAATTCTTATCTGTTTGCTTTCTTATCAGTTTGACATTTGTCAACACATAATGCTCTGTCAGCCAGTTAAACTGACTGCCATAGTGAGCTCTCTCAATACACTGTAATCTGTCAGTGCTTTTTTTCTGCACAGCTCTAGCTTTTAACAATTAACTTGAGGTATTGCTACTATATTTATGCATGCTGTCATAGCTATGCCCACATGTCGAGATCCTTATTGATGGTTGTAGTACTCTAGCTGTGAGAATGACAATGTGTCATACCATGTTAAAATGTCATACCATTTTATCTGATATGGGGATGTGTCTTTTTGATGGGGTTGTATACTCATGAACTCTGTGGTGTGCATCAATATAAGCTTATTTATTACATATATTTTCCCTTATTTCACATCTCACTTTTTTATGAGTCCTAATGGTGTAAAGCTTAATGTGTGCAAGAACCCTCTAGTGCTGCTGATATGACACATGTGATTCTGCAAAGTAGAGTAGAAGGGGGAAGTGCAACAAACAGGAGAGCAAAGAATAAAATGGCACATACTTGCTTTGGATGTTAAGCTTAAAGTGACATTAAACCCTCAGATTTTTTAACATAAACCAATACTGTAATGTGTGCCTTACTGTAATCCATGGTTGTTTCCCTTCTCTTTGCTGCTCTTCCTTTTAAATCCTCATGTCTTCTCATGCTTGGGGAGAACTTCCCTTTTCTGCTCAGGGCCTCTTCCTGTAGTGCTGGCTCAGGTTACAAGCCTATAGAAACGTATACACAGACACCGTGTATCCATTCCTGAGACAAGGCAGTCTGCTGCAAAACAGAAGTTCTGCAGAGCATGAGAACAGATACAGATTTAAAAGGAAGAGCAGCAAAGAGAAGGGAAACAACCATGGATTACAGTAAGGCACACATTACAGTATTGTTTTATGTTAAAAAATCTGAGGGTTTAATGTCACTTTAATGGATGTGGTTGCCTCTGTAGTAAAATAAAAATAATATAAACAGCGGGGCAGTTGTTCCTGTAAGACAAGAATGTGAGAGTGACACTAAGTTGACTCCTCTTGAGAAGAAACCAAATCATTTATGTTGGGAATCACGTATGTTATGTCTTTGTCCGGTTGGTTTTGTTTTTTAATACTCACTGCTAATTTTAATTTTGAACAGGTGTAAGAAGATTATAGATCCTATTTATCAGCCTTGGGAGGAGTCCAATGTTGAAGAATTTAAAAGCCCTAGGAAGCAGGTTAAGGTGGTTTGTTGAATGTATCATAGTAATGTATTATGTAATTACCAGAAAATGGTCTTAAAGTGTATTTCCACTTGTGCAATCAAATTTAAGAAAACCCATGTTGTATGTTCCCATTCACACAACATACCTTAAAATAATGTTAAAAAAAGCATATTTATCACATTTTAGTTGTCTTTATTGAGCAGGCCTTGGACAGACTGCATGCCTTACTATACACTTTAAAGTGACAGGATACTCTGACTGTCCCCATAGATAGACTAGGGACACTCTGAGCTTCCTCTCATTAACATACAATGCTTTTAGATCTTCATCCCTTTGTTAGGACAGACAGAGCGGAGGGG
This sequence comes from Nanorana parkeri, assembly GCF_000935625.1. NCBI lineage: Eukaryota > Metazoa > Chordata > Amphibia > Anura > Dicroglossidae > Nanorana > Nanorana parkeri. Next base: position 57,561 of record NW_017308417.1, on the reverse strand, counting down.
AAGGTTAGGGTGATACTTTGAGACCAGGTTTGAGATATAGCCAGGGGCAGAGTTGTGGATGGCTTTGTAAGTGGTTGTTAATATTTTTTATTTTATCCTTTCGGCTTTTGGAAGTCAGTGTAGGGATTGACAGAGGGGGGTTGCAGACACTGAGCGGTTGGTTAGGTGAATGAGTCTAGAAGCTGCATTCATGATAGACTGAAGGGGCAATAGCCTGTGTAGAGGTAGGCCAATGAGGAGGGAGTTGCAATAGTCAAGACGAGATATAACAAGTGAGTGGATGAGTAATTTTGCGGTTTCATTGGGGAGGAAGGGGCGTATTTTGGAGATGTTCCGAAGGTGAAGGCAGCAGGACCAGCACATGCTTTAGAGGGGAGGGAAAGATGCCAGTAGAGAAAGATTGGAAATGTGAGTAAGAGAGTGTAGGATAGAGTAAGAGGGTGACCGAAGTAGTGGTGAGGGAACAGGGTCCGGGGGGCAAGTGGTGAGGTGGGTGTCAGTGAGAAGCTTTGTAACCTCCTCTGTGGTGACAGGGTCAAAAGAGGAGAGTAACAAGTGTGATGGTGGGTCTGGTACATGAATAGGGGAAGGTGACTGCACAGTGGCAATCTGATCCCGAATTGCATCTATTTTGTTTTTTAAATGAATGGCAATGTCCTGGGCAGTAAGTGAGTTAGTGGGTGGTGGCGGTGGGGGGCATAGCAGAGAGTTAAAAGTAGAAAAAAGTTGACGAGGTCTGGATGAGAGTGTGTTAATGAGAGTGACAAAATAAGTGTGTTTGGCAGCACGGAGGAAGGAATTATATTTTAGGAGGGCAGCTTTATACAAGGTGAAGTCTTGCAGAAGCCTAGTTTTTCGCCACAGTGGTTCAAGAGCGCGGCTATGTCTTTTTACATGTCTGGTTTCTTTTGTTTGCCATGGTTGTAGTGGACGTGGTCTAAGTCTGCGTGTAGTGAGTAGAGCCAAAGTGTCTAGAGAGGATGAAAGTGTTGTAGAGAGGATGAAAGATGTAGACAGAAATAGCCAGGTGTCACACCTGTTATTGATTTGGGGGGTTTGTGGATCGCAACTGCGTAGGCTTCTCAGGCAGGAAACCCTGGTTTCACTCTCAAACTTAACGGAGAGTTAGGGGTTCTTGCCTCACAGCCTCAAATTAAATTATAAATGGTTCAGAGTGGGTTATTCCTACATGCGCCCTACCCTTAAGCACCAGTGTTGAGTTTGGAATTACTGAGTAGCAGGTCAGAGAGAGCACAAATGCAGTACAGGCTATAATCGAGTTCCCCAGCAAGAAGTAATGACCTTACAGATCGAAGTCCATAAATGCATACAGTCTTTATCAGAGTGTGCAACTGCACTGAATACTTGCGGTTTAAGTATTGGAGTTGATGGAAGGAGCTGGGGGTCCTTTGGGAGTGCGGTCCAGGGTGAGTGGCTGGCAGGCACAGGTTGGAGGCTATGGAGGGTCCCAGGAGACAGCAGGCGTTCTGGCTCAATAGTGGAACGCCATGCTGTCTCGTCGGATCGGCGCACTTCCGCGTCCCAAGGTGCAACACACCCGGCCTCTGAAACTGGAAGTGAAGAGCGTGCGCTCCACCGTGGAACGCAGCGGCGGATCCGAGGAGCGGCTGGCTGCTGAGGCTCGCGAACCTGGTAAGGTCAATGGCAGTGGCCGTTACATCAGGGCAGGACAGGGGTGAGATTTTGTCATAGAGGTAGTCGGTAGCAGAGAAGAGAAGGGTCGAGGTGGCAAAGGTTTCTCTGGGTGACAGTGTGCCGTGTAGGTTGATTCAGGGTTGGGGATAGGGCGAGGGTGAAACTGACAAGGTTGTGGTCTAAGAGCTCGAAAGGGGTTGTTGGAGAGGTTGCAAGGAGTGCATAGGTGAGAGAAAACAAGATCTAGTATGTTACCATCAGAGTGAGTAGGAGTGTATTGTATTAGATCAAAAGAAGAGGTTAAGTTAAAAAATTGAGTGGAAGCCAGGGTGTTAATGTTATTAACACCAAGAATGATAATGGGTGTTTCTGAGGAGAGAAAGTAGGGTAGCCAGGCAGAGAAGTCATCCAGAAAGCGAGATACCGGTCCATGTGGTCGGTATATAACAGCAATCCTCAGTGAAATTGGAGAGAATAGGCGAATACAGTGGGTTTCAAAAGAGGAGAGGGATAGAGAGGGAGGTGAAGGCAGAACTTGAAAAGTGCATTGTGGGGATAGAAGGATTCTCACTCCACCTCCTTTCCGTCCATTGGGTCTGGGTAAGTGCGTCCAATGTAGGCCACCTTGGGAGAGGGCAGCAGGGGAGGCAGAGTCGGATTTCTGAAGCCAGGTTTTAGTAACAGCTAGCATGTTAAAGGAATTGGAGATAAGAAGATCATGGACAGCAGTGAGTTTGTTACAGACAGAGCGGGCATTCCAGAGGGCACATGAGAAGGAAGGACCGGTTCTAGGAAGCAGGGGAATCGAAATCCAGGTGCGCGGATTGCAGCTGCTGCCAGAGAGGAGTCCCCTGAAGTCAGGAGAAGCAGAAGAGAGAAGGGAGATGACAGGGAGATTTATATGAGCGAACGTGCCCCAGTGTCTTGGAGGTAACCCTAGCGTGTATTCAGAATGAGCAGAAAGTGATGAGTGCAGTAACTAATGAATAACAGCTGCTGGGCACCTGAATTTTACTTAAGTCAAGTGCTGATGTATCTCTATAAAGGTGCACATACACCTTACAACCATCGCAAGACTTTTGTCTTGCGATGGTTGTAAGGTAAATTAAAAAACGAACGATCTGCCCATCTTGGACAGGCAGATCGTACTTCCTCAGGGGGGCGGGCTTCCGATGACTGCAATGCTGAACGGGCAGTGTGTGCTTGTGCACGCTGACCCACGCTGGCCCGTGCGGCATTTGTCTTACGAGCAGGCCACAAACCGTACGATTCTCTGCGGGTTTTCGAGCCTGCTCGTAAGACAAAAGACGTGCGACCGTACAGTAGAAACGGTCACACGCCTTTTATACACCTGCCGATTATCGTACGATCGCAAGATTTCCCGCGATTATCGTACGATAATCGGCAGGTGTATGGGCACCTTAAAGGTAAACTGAACCATGTGGGGGGCGGTGGTCTGCAGTGAGCTGCTGATGGGATCTTGGGTGCTTAAATAGTGTATCTGTTAGCCAAGGTGAAAAACTTGGTTGTAAGCTGGCTTCAGAGAGGATGATGGGAGGGAGCGATGGTCTGCAACTGGTGATGAGATCTGCCAGCACAGTACAAATTGGTTAATTATAACCACTCCAGCCCCCTTGCATTCAGATTAGAGAAAACTAGTAGTGTAAGAAAACAAGTAATATGTAAGCAGCATTTGTTTTATGCTTAAAAGTGAATGAGAACATGTAACACATACAATAGGTGTTATCCAAAATTGGCTGCAAAATTGGAAATGCACTTTAAGGTTACTTTAGCTTAATCTTTTGAATATGTTTTTTAAAGCAGTGCCCTCTGTCATGTGCTTCTTTTGGGTATTTCTTTAGTCTTTTTTTTTTTTTACCTAGGCTGTTATTAAATGCTTTTCAAACAGATTTTAAAATGATAAAAATGCTTGATAAAACATTGTTTTTCTTTAAAACTTTAGGGAAATTTTTACCATCTAACAAACTGGGTTTACCTAGATTTTTTGTTGATATTTAGAAAATAGTTAGAATTTTCTGCAATTGACACCTCAGGACACAGGTTTAACCTAATGGTGTTAAAATAAGAGGACCTCTCCCCTTTATTGTACTGTATATAATTGGTTGCCAAAGGCCATTTTATTATGGAACTTTTTGGCGGATTACCTTTTATAGACACTTGCAGAAACCAGGGTACAATGTTAAACAGTGGCACCATAATATGTCATATGTGTTTGGAAAACTTTAGGCCAGTAAAAAATTGACATCTGACACTAGCAAAATGGAGGAGCTAATTCTAAAACCAGTATATATGGTGGCTTAACCTTGTTGTCCAGGCATTGCAATACCGAGTTCCAGTAACACTGCTGTACATACCTTCTTTGAAACTTAGAAATCAGTTGTAAAAAAATAATAATTTGGGGTTTGATTATATACTAGAAGCAACAATAATGTTTCAGTAAGACTTAAATGGCTAGAAAGTGAATATATTTACATCTAACCATCTTCTATATATACAGCAGGCTACAATTACAGATGATGAAGATGATTTTCTCAAAGGAGAAAAGCCACGCAATGACAGTATTGTTGAAATGACGCCGGGTTCATATGACTCCTTCCTGAAGAGTCCAGTAAGTAGCATTGGCTCTCCTCCTGTCAAGTTTCTTCAGCGGCCCTTCTGAACATTCAAGACGTGTGCGCTAGAACAACCTGAGGCTGATAACTCAAAGGATGTGTTACCTTGGCAAGTCGGACACCAGCAGCTACAGGCTGTGCAGCACAACTTAATGCCATGAAAAGTGTTATGCATCTTTCCAGTCTATTGTGTGCTGGTTGAGGAAAGGCAGCTCAAGCCCATTGGATGAAATAATTCCCGTTAAGAAATTATTGTTCTAAAGTATTGAATAAAAGAAAAAGAAAGATTTGTCATCAATAACCTGTTTATCTAGTTTTGGACTTTTCATGTAAATTATTCCTCTAGTTGGGTAAATAATAGACTAAATAAACCATTAAACAATGTTTTGTAACCTTCATTAAAAATAACATTATATAATTATATGCATTTCTGTGGTAAATAATGTTAAATGAGAATCATGAAGTAGGTAATATATGACTGATTACACACAGAATGGGCCTGTTGTGGTGTACACATTAATGTAGCATTTTGGATCAATTTGGTCCACTCTAGAAGACAGGCATTTTTAAAGAGCAAGAGAACAAGTGGTTTCATTGCCAAAAATAACACTCAAGAAAAGTTGGAAACATTTAGAAAAATATGGCAGAATTAAAAAAGGTTGTGTGCAATCATACATGATGCTGGAAGTGTGCTACTTGTGCTCTGCTCCCCCTCGGCACTAATTGCTACTTAATCGGGTTCCAAATATCCAATTGTTATCAAGATCACTCTAACAACTCCCTGTGGTCATATTGATCCCTCTCCATGACTATACCGATCTCTGGATGGCAATAGGTTATGTTGTATATGTGTGTGTGTATATATATATATATATATATATATTTCCTGACACCTACATGGCAGCATACAATGGGTATGGCTCCGCCCCAGCCCAATCACAGGACCAGTTATACTATAAATTAAAGCCCACTTCCCAAGGCCACCATTCTTTTTTCTGTCCCCAATGCTCAAGCCGTGTCAGGGGTGTACGGCTGGGCCGTGAGTGGAACCCCTTGGCAGGGACAAAGAGTCTAAAAACGAGGTACAGAGGGAAAATCCAAAAGCATAGTCAGGTACAAGTCCAGGCCGTGGCAGGCAGCGAGGTTCAGAAGCGAGAAGGCAAGGCCGAAAGGTCGATAACGGGGGTTCAGGCAAGGCTTCAGGAAGCAACAGGTTTACGCACAGGGAGCTGGCGATCACACCATAGAGGTAGAATAACTCGGCAATCAGCCAAGGCTCTGCCTGGTTTAAATACACAGGGAAACTAAGGACCACCCCGGGTGGATGGCGTTTGCTGGGGACCTCCCCCAGCCTGGCTAGCACCTGAAAACACTAAGTGGCGCAGGCGTGCTACGTGTGCGCCCCCGTGCAAGCGCACGCAGCCTGTGTACCACGCGCGCCCACCGCACATGTGCACTAGCAGCGCCAGGCGTCCTGCCAGGAGGGGGAGAACCCCGTGCCCTGCTCCACCGCTGGCGAGCCTGGTAAGGAGCGGCACCTCTGGTTCCCTGACAAGCCAGTTATACTAAGAATATGTTTGAGTGGTTCCCCAGCGTTGTGAATGTTTAAAATGTAACTTATGGAATTGTTGCTTCATTGCAGGCCTATTCTGCCTGTTGTTCAGCAATCTTTTTCATGGTTCTATGTATACAGCATTGTGTTAGTGACAAGAGCCTGTGGTGCTATAACCCTGAGCACATGAGTAGAGTATGTGGCTTTCAGGTTTTCAGCATGGTTGTTAGCGCCTAGCAGGTTCTGACAGGTCTTGTGGAAAGTTTTCTTGGGCTTTGTACACAAATCCACACTGCGTCAAAATGTGCACTTTCAGCATCAAAATGTGCACAAAGCACAAAACAACTCCTTCCCGCTAAAAAGCACGTTTGTATCAAGCTCTTTGGTATAAGGAAATTGAAGCACTTCAATAGCGCCAGATAGAATCAGAACAGATGCTGCTTCAAGCTGGAATCTCGGTGTGTAAGTCCTCACTAGCAACGGGACTTTGTTAATTTATAGGCACAAAAGGGGTAACGCCCAGAGGGAGTTGGCTTTACAGCATTAGCCAATCAGCCTCACAATGATAACAGGAAAGGGAGGCCCCAACAACCTTCCATTTCCTCCATACACAATGACATAACAGGAAGTGACAACGGAAAAGAAGAGCACACCCACATGGATGAGCACAGCATGACTCATCCGTGCCACTTGTATGCACAGCGGCGATTTTGGCCAGCATGGACCTAATGTAATACTGGTCAGAGTGACCAGTATCTATTAAGATCATTCTATGTGTTCTGATAGGTTTGAGACTATGTGCGGGGACCTTGCTAATGCTATCGTCGATGTACGGTACCAGTACACCGAGGCAGATATCAATGTCTTCCCGAAAAGCAGATATGTATCCAAAAAGGGATAGCGCAGCCCTAACAGAAATATAATATGTATCTCGTTATGCGGACTTCGCTAATGTGTGTGGACGTTTGAAGGCAAGAAGCCCAGCTCATTGCACTTAATGCTCACAAACCGACAAAAACGCCCACACGCTGCGATCACGACACAGGGAGACATGATGACAATATTACAATACAGTAAAAACACATCCAAATAAAATGTCCACAACACAGGTGCTGTTTAATCATATCATTCTCTTCAGTTTATCTGTGATAGCAAAGGTTGAAGCATGTGTTCAATTACCTAACCTCCTTACCCAGGAGATCAGCTACATTCTATAAGGTGAGGGTCAGGTAGGTATGAAGCACGGTAATGTATTCGTGTCTCATCACAGGGTCTATCCAGGAGTCTTGTCCATGGTTAAATTTGGTTCTGAATGTGTTTACCAGTGGTACAAATAAATAAATATCTCAGAATTAACCTCCCTGGTTGTGTGATCGCTATATCCCATTGTATGCTACCATGTAGGTGTCAGTAAAACAGAAAATGGTATACTTATCGGTAATTTTCCTTTCCTGACGCCAATACAATGCAGCATACAGGACCCTCCCATGGCTCTCGCATTAAGTACTTGTTATGAGAATGATGGCTTTGGGAGACGGGCGTTAATTTATAGTATAACTGGTCCTGTGATTGGGCTGGGGGCGGAGCCATACCCATTGTATGCTGCCATGTTTTGGAGCCAGGAAAGGAAAATTACCGATAGGTAAGTATACAATTTTCCGTTATATATATATATCGATATTTGGGGGACTTAGCACAATGGTAAGCGTGCAGGGATCAGTCTTAAAGCCATTTTCAGTTAAGCAGGAACAGTCTTTATTTATCCCAAAGGCAGACAATCAAGAAAATCCAACAAAAATAGCTGGTCTTCAGCATGTAACAAAATAAAATTTGCTTATCTTCAACATACAAAATAAAGTCTCACTGACTTAAGTCTTGCTCACAGGTACACCACCAGAACTTTTTTAGTAACTTCTTACAGAACAAACAGTTCTTAGCAATGCCCAGTATAAACCAGCAGCTCACACAGCTTTGTTTGCACACCTGTGCTACTCCAACTCCCTCCCAGGTTCTGTGGAGTTTTCCTGTCTTTTCTAGCTACTTCCTCTCGCCTGCCTTTAACCCTCTGAGGGGGCACATACCAGCCTTCCAGGACCCATCACTGGCATTCTGTACAATATATATATATACACACACACTATATTACCAAAAGTATTGGGACACCTGCGTGTGCACATGAACTTTACTCTTAGTCCATAGGGTTCAATATAGGGTTGGCCCACCCTTATAGTTATAACAGCTTCAACTCTTCTGGGAAGGCTGTCCACAAGGTCTAGGAGTGTGTCTATGGTAATGTTTGACCAGTCTTCCAGAAGCGCAGTTGTGAGGTCAGGTACTGATGTTGGACGAGAATGCCAGGCTCGCAGTCTCCGCTCTAATTCCTCCCAAAGTTGTTCTATCGGGTTGAGGTCAGGACTCTGAGCAGGCCAGTCACGTTCCTCCACCCCAAACTTGCTCATCCATGTCTTTATGGACCTTGCCTTGTGCACTGGTGTACAGTCATGTTAAAACAGGAAGGGGCCATCCCCAAACTGTTCCCACAAAGTTGGGAGCAAGAATTTGTCCAAAATGTCTTGGTATGCTGATGCCTTAAGAGTTCCCCTCACTGGAACTAAGGGACCAAGCCCAACCCCAGAAAAACAACCCCACACCATAATCCCCCCTCCACCAAACTTTACACTTGGCACAATGCAGTCATGCAAGTACCGTTCTCCTGGCAACCGCCAAACCCAGACACATCCATCAGATTGCCAGACAGAGAAGCGTGATTCATCACTCCAGAGAACACGTCCCCACTTCTCTAGTGGCGGCGTGCTTTACACCACTACATCCGACGCTTTGCATTGCACTTGGTGATGTAAGGCTTGGAGGCAGCTGCTCGGCCATGGAAACCCATTCCGTGAAACTCTCTACACACTGTTGTGCCAATCTGAAGGCCACACAAAGTTTGGAGATCTGTAGCTATTGACTCTGCAGACAGTTGGTGACTTCTGTGCACTTCACCATGCGCTGACCCAACTCTGTCATTTTACGTGGCCTACCACTTCGAGGCTGAGTTGCTGTTGTTCCCAGTTGCTTCCACTTTGTTATAATACCACTAACAGTTGACTGTGGAATATTTAGTAGCAAGGAATTTCACTGAACACCTGAATCCAATGATTTGGAGGGGTGTCCCAATACTTTTGGTAATAGTGTATATTTGTGGTCCCAGCCTGGCCACGACATGTGTGACTCCCTATGCCTCATGGCCTGAAGTGTGCTTTTGGCAAAGGCTCGAGCCAACTCTTCATGTGGGTCCGGAATATACCTGACATAGCAGTCAGAACTCCATCGTCCCATGTGTTTAATCACGTGTGCTGGTACTCCCTGTTTAGAAGCTGCAGAGGCTGCCCCTATGCGGAAGGAATGTCCAGGAAAATGTGCTGGATCCAACCCCATGTTGGCTAACAAAATGCGAACATGCTTGATGAATTGATTAGTGGAAAGAGGGCCTATGGTAAAAGGCAATAATGGATCGTTCTGCTTCGGATGACTGAGTGCCAAAGAAAGTTGATCCAATACTGCCACAGGACACGAAGCATTCTTAGTTTGAAAAAACTTGATTACGTGCACTGGGCCCACTTGTCTAGTTTTGTCACAAAGAGAGCACCGTGGTGTACGTCCCCAGGCTACATCCATGTAGCTCTCCAGGAGACAGCATCCACCACACTTCACATCACACCTTAGTCTCCTGTCAGGTGCACAAATGAAGATACATGACACCACCTTTCCAATGGTTCCCCAGTCCTTCTCTTCCATTCCCATACTCTGTGACAACTCCTGGGCGTCAGCAGTGGACGAACAGGAAACTTTATCCGAATGGAATAGAGTAGGGACTAGACCCAAACACCCAGCCCTTAGAGAGGGGATAGTGTTAAAAGAAGCCGAAACTTTTTTGTCACTAGTTCGTACACCCAAGGTGAAGAAAAATAAAAGGTCACCAGACCTAAGAGAAAAAGAGGTTGTAGAGCTGGAAGAGAGGTTCAGCAAAAAAGGAAAAATAAGTCCGTAGCCTTAGCGGCCCCCAACTACAATACCATAAAAATTTTCAACCTGTCTTCCTACCCACTCGACGAAATAGAAAAATCTGTTCTCCTCAAGGGTCTTAGTTTTGCCCCCAATTCTGCACCTAATTAATTTTCCATCTTCCTTGACCTACATAGGTACAGTATATACGCAAACTCACCCTCCATCGCCATTTTTTTAATGAAAAATATAAGAGCGACTAATACTTAAGTACTTGAAACAGAGGAGACTAAAGAATCTGACATACATTCTGATGAACAGAACCTTATGGATTTAGAGGAAATATGGGATGGGCAAGAATTGGTACCAGAACTCATTTACAATACAGATCCTAGTGTTAGACACACCAATTTTAGACCACAGTCTACGTTTTATCCCTACCATTCAAAAGGTAGTTTTCTCCCTACATTTTATCAGTTGGTCCATACGGACTTCAAGAAGCTTTGTTCCAATAACAATAAAAAAATGAGTAGAGCAACAAATTTGAGTCAAAAAGAAAAGGCTGCTATAAAAAATCTTAGCAACAACCAAAATTTAGTTACCAAACAAGCGGACAAGGGAGGTGGCCTAGTCATTCTCAATAAAGAGGATTACATTACTGAAGCAATCAGATTATTGTCGGATACTTCCACTTACACCACATTGAAAGGGAATCCCACTGACTAATTGGACAACATGTTAAAACATGCATTATCTGGAGGGATTTTGACTAAGCCCGAATACAACTTCTTATTGGCTAAACATCCTTGTATACCCTATTTTTATCACATCCCTAAAATCCACAAGGATCACACAAAGCCACCGGGCAGACCCATTATAGCTGGCATGGACAGCTTGACGTCCAATTTTGCCAGCTATATTGACCACTTTTTGCAGCCTCTGGTAGTTGAGCTCCCCTCATACGTCAGAGATTCTGGACACATCCTCGACATTCTAAAACAATACCGATGGAAGGAAGGTTATCGTTGGGCTTCGTTGGACGTAGCCTCCTTATACACCCCCATCGAGCGTCAATTTGGCCTTCAAGCGGTCCAACATTTCATGGCCAAATCGGGGGATTTTAATTCTGGTCAGGCCACCTTTATCCTTGAAGCCATTGAATTTGTTCTGACACATAATTATTTTATGTTTCTTGACACTTTTTACATTCAAGGGCACCGCTATGGGAGCTAGCTTTGCACCCTGTTATGCCAACTTACTTATGGGTTTCTGGGAGAAATTTTATATCTGGTCTGATAACCCATTTGGATCCAAGTTGGTGTTGTTCGCCAGATATATAGATGATATTATTGTTATTTGGGACGGCACAGATGATGAATTTTTATCTTTTGTAGAATATTGTAAAAGTAATCCTTTTAAATTAGATTTTACTTTTGTTATGGATGACAAAAATCTGGTGTTTTTAGATTTAGAGCTAGGAGTAAATGAGACAGGTACCATCACTTCAAAGACCCATTTCAAACCTACTTCAGGCAACTCTTACCTCCATGCCAAGAGTAACCATCATCCCAGATGGATCAGAAATGTTCCTGATGGACAGTTTGGCAGATTAAGAAAAACCTGTACATCTAATCTCGATTACCAGTCCCTGGGGGCGACACTCACTAAGAAGTTTTTAGATAAGGGATATGAGGCCCAGTTAGTTGAGGATGCTTACAGAAAACATCTTGTGACTATCCCCAAAAAAGTACGGACCGACAAGAACATGTACAGAATAAATTTCTGTACACAGTTCAATGATGGAGCGTTTCGGATCTCAAAAATCTTAAAAAACCACTGGTGGATACTTAAAGAAGATCCAATATTGAAACATTCCCTTCCGAACTTCCCAAACATCATCTATAAAAAAAATCGAAAGACCTTCGCAGTCTAATAGCAGTCTAATAGCCCCCAGCAGACTTAAATCCACTAAAACAACCAATTTAGGTAAAGGACATTCATAGCTGTGGCGCCTGTCCATTCTTGTGGCACAGGAAAAAAGACATTTCCCACTGTGGGGGTCAAACGTTTCCCATCAAACAATTCATCAATTGTGCGTCATGTTACGTCATATATTGTATCATCTGCCCTTGTGGCAAGTTATACGTAGGGCGCACAATAAGAACCCTTAGGATTAGATTTGGAGAGCACAAAAGAAAAATCCTGAAAAAAGCAGACGACCACTCGGTCCCACAACATATTCTGGAGGCTCACAAATCTGATCCTGAAGGACTGAAGGTCTTCGGGTTTGAGATGATCCCCGATAATTCCGATGATGGCCTCAGATTCAAAAAACTTTGCCAAAGAGAAGCCTTCTGGATTTATTCTCTTAATAGCCTCCATCCCTCAGGTCTCAAAGAGGGTCTCGAATTGGCCTCCTCACTCTGACCCCATTATTTTCCAGTTTGCCATTCCGATCACCTTTCACAACTGAAGGATTGGTCCATATTTCCACCCTCCATTCCTTCGGTTTGTCCATTACAGCTCTTGCATATCACTTCCCATGCCAGATATATGTACCTTTTTATGATATCCATGCCCTTTTATACTCACATACATATTTATTACATACTTTCTAGACATGTGCGATTCGTTCCGAATCGAAATTCGGACGAATTTTCTGAAATTCGGACATTCGGATGTATCCGAATTCCGAATTACAGACATAACGAATGCAAACGAATCCGAATTTCCATTTCCGAAATTCGGTAGCGGTAGTTCGAACGTTCGTTTCGTTTTCGTTTCTTATTCGTTTCGTTCGTTGGAGCAAAGTGACATTAGAGAAGGAGAAAAATATTTTTTCCCCCTCAAATGTCACGAACGAACGAAACGAATAAGAACAGAAAGTGAAACGAACGTTCGACCTACCGCTACCGAATTTCGTCCGAATCCGAATTCCGAATCCGAATTGACTTTCACACCCGAATCCCGAAAAACGAAATAACACAAATCCGAATTTAAAACGAAACTAAACGAATTTGTTGGCAGTGCACATGTCTAATACTTTCCATCCATTCATGCAGTTTTATCTACATATATATAATAAAGTTGTTGCTTCATGGTATATTTATTATTCTGGTTTTATATTATGGAGTTTTTACTCCACTTTTATCACAATGGCTTATGTTTATTATCATGACTCTAGGTCATGGAGCCTTTTTAACCCACTAGTGTTCACATTATAATATGCAAACATGTCATGCATTTTTTCTTAAATTGGTATGCGTTGAATAGTGATTCCAGTCTCCTGCCCCTCCGTTTCGGTCACCCCTTTTCCAATGTGAATCTTCATAGTACTGACAGCAGCTGCATGTCCCTATGGACTGGGACGTTTCAACTAATGACATGATTTATGTCTGTGTAGCCTTCGTTTTTTTACAGCTCCGATTGGCCTTGAGTTCTGTGTCAGATACAAGGCTTGTACAGCCTGCCGATTTGGACACCACCCATCACATGTTGCTGCCCAATCAGCATTCATTGCCCGGCCCAATCACGCCCCAGCTGCCCCTTCTTTAGTCACGGCAGGGAGGAGACTGGCATGCATCACGTCCTGATATGTAATTGACATATAAATAAATCCTCTCAAATTGTGCAAAGGTGCATAAATCGGACTAATAAATATAAATACGTTAATTACTCGCTAATATTGAGCAATGGTGCCTCACATATAACAGTCACAGTGATATTTAGATCTCAAAAGTGCAAAAAGTGCATAGAATTTCTATGAAGTAAATTCCAAAAATCAAAAATTTATTCAGTAATAGTGTCTCACATATAAAAGTATAAAAATCAATTCAAGCGATACAAAAAAGTGAATCCAGAAAAATATATATATTATATATATATAATGTGTCCAACAGTGATAAAAGATTCCAGTGAAAACAGCGTGTTGACGATGAAAACAGATTCCACATTAAGGTGTCCACGTCAAGAATTCCCCTCTGGGGTGCACACTCACCAGACCACAGATGTTTATAGGCAGAGAAAAACGAGATGACAGTCGATGGTCTCCCAGCCGTCTCGTCCTTATCCCATGGATCATTAATTTATCGAAAAAATGAAAGAACAAGAACTCCTCATGGTGTAGTCGATACAAATGTATTTAAACAAAAAACGTAGCCACTTACAGTTAAAACGATAAAACCGGCCGCTTACACGATGTGAGTAAAGCTTCTGCACTTCCTGAGGACGTCTTCAGGGGGATCGCAGGTCCACCTTCAGTACCACACTGTGATGTATTTGTATTCTACCTCTAGATCAGTTTGACAAACCGCCACTAGATGTCCTCAAAGGACCAACAGGGCACAGTTTATCAACTAAATCACAGATTAAGGGGATCGTACAATGTTTTCAACAGCCTATTGTAGAGGATCATACATTTCACCTTCTTTGAACACTTTCCTACTATCAAGTATATATAAAATCAATAAAGTACCAACCAGTACTGTATTCAGCCCGTATTCAATTAAACTAAGATTAAAATAAGATACAAATAAAATTGAAAAAATTGAAAAAATAAAAGGAATATCCTAAGGAACTTTCTATCAGGGTGTTATGTTGTTGATCAGTCACCCCGTA